>NW_027189133.1:2272223-2342223 GCF_040958095.1 Procambarus clarkii
TCACATTGACAGTGGCTTGACGAAAATTGCAGACTGACCCCTCACTCATCTGGTGCCTTCGGGAGGTAGAGATGTTTGAGATATATATATCTCGAACTATCTACTTCTTTTGTAAGGTCTGATGGCGTAGTGGGTTAAAGCATACTAGTTATGCCAGCTACTGGAAGGTAGTTGTGCTTTCTGGGTTCGAGTCCCACTGGTGGGTGTTGTCCAAAGATTGTTTATCTTCACTTGTGGTTTATGCAAGTATAGGCTTATAAGCTGGACACGAGTTCTCTCACATTGACAGTGGCTTGACGAAAATTGCAGACTGACCCCTCACTCATCTGGTGCCTTCGGGAGGTAGAGATGTTTGAGATATATATATCTCGAACTATCTACTTCTTTTGTAAGGTCTGATGGCGTAGTGGGTTAAAGCATACTAGTTATGCCAGCTACTGGAAGGTAGTTGTGCTTTCTGGGTTCGAGTCCCACTGGTGGGTGTTGTCCAAAGATTGTTTATCTTCACTTGTGGTTTATGCAAGTATAGGCTTATAAGCTGGACACGAGTTCTCTCACATTGACAGTGGCTTGACGAAAATTGCAGACTGACCCCTCACTCATCTGGTGCCTTCGGGAGGTAGAGATGTTTGAGATATATATATCTCGAACTATCTACTTCTTTTGTAAGGTCTGATGGCGTAGTGGGTTAAAGCATACTAGTTATGCCAGCTACTGGAAGGTAGTTGTGCTTTCTGGGTTCGAGTCCCACTGGTGGGTGTTGTCCAAAGATTGTTTATCTTCACTTGTGGTTTATGCAAGTATAGGCTTATAAGCTGGACACGAGTTCTCTCACATTGACAGTGGCTTGACGAAAATTGCAGACTGACCCCTCACTCATCTGGTGCCTTCGGGAGGTAGAGATGTTTGAGATATATATATCTCGAACTATCTACTTCTTTTGTAAGGTCTGATGGCGTAGTGGGTTAAAGCATACTAGTTATGCCAGCTACTGGAAGGTAGTTGTGCTTTCTGGGTTCGAGTCCCACTGGTGGGTGTTGTCCAAAGATTGTTTATCTTCACTTGTGGTTTATGCAAGTATAGGCTTATAAGCTGGACACGAGTTCTCTCACATTGACAGTGGCTTGACGAAAATTGCAGACTGACCCCTCACTCATCTGGTGCCTTCGGGAGGTAGAGATGTTTGAGATATATATATCTCGAACTATCTACTTCTTTTGTAAGGTCTGATGGCGTAGTGGGTTAAAGCATACTAGTTATGCCAGCTACTGGAAGGTAGTTGTGCTTTCTGGGTTCGAGTCCCACTGGTGGGTGTTGTCCAAAGATTGTTTATCTTCACTTGTGGTTTATGCAAGTATAGGCTTATAAGCTGGACACGAGTTCTCTCACATTGACAGTGGCTTGACGAAAATTGCAGACTGACCCCTCACTCATCTGGTGCCTTCGGGAGGTAGAGATGTTTGAGATATATATATCTCGAACTATCTACTTCTTTTGTAAGGTCTGATGGCGTAGTGGGTTAAAGCATACTAGTTATGCCAGCTACTGGAAGGTAGTTGTGCTTTCTGGGTTCGAGTCCCACTGGTGGGTGTTGTCCAAAGATTGTTTATCTTCACTTGTGGTTTATGCAAGTATAGGCTTATAAGCTGGACACGAGTTCTCTCACATTGACAGTGGCTTGACGAAAATTGCAGACTGACCCCTCACTCATCTGGTGCCTTCGGGAGGTAGAGATGTTTGAGATATATATATCTCGAACTATCTACTTCTTTTGTAAGGTCTGATGGCGTAGTGGGTTAAAGCATACTAGTTATGCCAGCTACTGGAAGGTAGTTGTGCTTTCTGGGTTCGAGTCCCACTGGTGGGTGTTGTCCAAAGATTGTTTATCTTCACTTGTGGTTTATGCAAGTATAGGCTTATAAGCTGGACACGAGTTCTCTCACATTGACAGTGGCTTGACGAAAATTGCAGACTGACCCCTCACTCATCTGGTGCCTTCGGGAGGTAGAGATGTTTGAGATATATATATCTCGAACTATCTACTTCTTTTGTAAGGTCTGATGGCGTAGTGGGTTAAAGCATACTAGTTATGCCAGCTACTGGAAGGTAGTTGTGCTTTCTGGGTTCGAGTCCCACTGGTGGGTGTTGTCCAAAGATTGTTTATCTTCACTTGTGGTTTATGCAAGTATAGGCTTATAAGCTGGACACGAGTTCTCTCACATTGACAGTGGCTTGACGAAAATTGCAGACTGACCCCTCACTCATCTGGTGCCTTCGGAAGGTAGAGATGTTTGAGATATATATATCTCGAACTATCTACTTCTTTTGTAAGGTCTGATGGCGTAGTGGGTTAAAGCATACTAGTTATGCCAGCTACTGGAAGGTAGTTGTGCTTTCTGGGTTCGAGTCCCACTGGTGGGTGTTGTCCAAAGATTGTTTATCTTCACTTGTGGTTTATGCAAGTATAGGCTTATAAGCTGGACACGAGTTCTCTCACATTGACAGTGGCTTGACGAAAATTGCAGACTGACCCCTCACTCATCTGGTGCCTTCGGGAGGTAGAGATGTTTGAGATATATATATCTCGAACTATCTACTTCTTTTGTAAGGTCTGATGGCGTAGTGGGTTAAAGCATACTAGTTATGCCAGCTACTGGAAGGTAGTTGTGCTTTCTGGGTTCGAGTCCCACTGGTGGGTGTTGTCCAAAGATTGTTTATCTTCACTTGTGGTTTATGCAAGTATAGGCTTATAAGCTGGACACGAGTTCTCTCACATTGACAGTGGCTTGACGAAAATTGCAGACTGACCCCTCACTCATCTGGTGCCTTCGGGAGGTAGAGATGTTTGAGATATATATATCTCGAACTATCTACTTCTTTTGTAAGGTCTGATGGCATAGTGGGTTAAAGCATACTAGTTATGCCAGCTACTGGAAGGTAGTTGTGCTTTCTGGGTTCGAGTCCCACTGGTGGGTGTTGTCCAAAGATTGTATATATATATATATATATATATATATATATATATTATATATATATATGTATATATATATATATATATGTCGTACCTAGTAGCCAGAACACACTTCTCAGCCTACTATGCAAGGCCCAAATTGCCTAATAAGCCAAGTTTTCATGAATTAATTGTTTTTCGATTACCTAACCTACCTAACCTAACCTAACCTAACTTTTTCGGCTACCTAACCTAACCTAACCTATAAAGATAGGTTAGGTTAGGTTAGGTAGGGTTGGTTAGGTTCGGTCATATATCTACGTTAATTTTAACTCCAATAAATAAAATTGACCTCATACCTAATGAAATGGGTATCTTTATCATTTCATAAGAAAAAAATTAGAGAAAATATATTAATTCAGAAAAACTTGGCTTATTAGGCAAATCGGGCCTTGCATAGTAGGCCAAAAAGTGCGTTCTGGCTATTAGGTACGACATATATATATATATAATATATAGCGTGGTTTCCTCCGAGGCTATGGGTCCCCCTTCTTCCAGCTAGAGGTGGTACTCCCTTCCTATATATATATATATATATATATATATATATATATATATATATATATATATATATATATATATATATATATATATATATATATATATATATATATATATATATATATATATATATATATATATATATATATATATATATATATATATATATATATATATATATATATATATATATATATATATATATATATATATATATATATATATATATATATATATATATATATATATATATATATATATATATATATATATATATATATATATATATATGTGTCGTACCTAGTAGCCAGAACTCACTTCTCAGCCTACTATGCAAGGCCCGATTTGCCTAATAAGCCAAGTTTTCATGAATTAATGTTTTTTCGTCGACCTAACCTACCTAACCTAACCTAACCTAGCTTTTTTTGGCTACCTAACCTAACCTTACCTATATATATAGGTTAGGTTAGGTTAGGTAGGGTTGGTTAGGTTCGGTCATATATCTACGTTAATTTTAACTCCAATAAAAAAAATTGACCTCATACATAGTGAAAAGGGTAGCTTTATCATTTCATAAGAAAAAAATTATAGTAAATATATTAATTCAGGAAAACTTGGCTTATTAGGCAAATCGGGCCTTGAATAGTAGGCTGAGAAGTGAGTTCTGGCTACTAGGTACGACATATATATATATATATATATATATATATATATATATATATATATATATATATATATATATATATATATATATATATATATATATATATATGTATTTATGACCTATATATGTATTGACCTTCTGAAGATGTATTTAATATACGAAAGTACTTAAGGAAATTCCTGTTTCATTTTTCCTCCGTGGTCTGACATTGTCACATTCTTAATCACGTGTTTATTTTCGTGATATACACACACATATATATATATATATATATATATATATATATATATATATATATATATATATATATATATATATATATATATATATATATATGTGTCCAGATATAATAACCCAGCTGGAGACCTTGCTAAGAAGAAGATAGAGAAGACAGGCGGGAAAGGAGTTCCTGCAACCTTTTATGTCAGGCAGGCAAGACTCAGGGAGGTCATGGTTATAAGGTAAGCCTGAGTCTTCCTTCACTCCCCCACGGGTCTAGGCTGGAACTGTTAACAGCAGTTTCCCCGTGTTTGACTGAAGGGCTTCCAGGGTGAATCAGTGGGACCCCTTTTGTGGTGGAAGCAAAGACCTGCGGAGGTGGGCATTGTTGGTCCTCTCCTGTGTGACCAGGGAGGCTCCGGTGAATCCCGGGAGTCGGAGGGGCTGAGTATTTGGGCCTTTTGAGCCCCTAGCAGCCGAGTGTTAGCAGAGCCCCGGACCACCCACCCCCACGTGACAGAGAAGTAGTACACTCCTACGTCGTAACTAGTACACTCCTCTAGGTCCAGCATGTTATAGGCTTCCCGGGCCTCACCAGTCAACCTGCCCTGGACTAGAGCAGCCCAATCATCTTCTGGCCACTCCTTCAGAGTTGCTATCCGTTCAAAGTGTTCGAAGAACGCCTCAGCTTCCTGTGGTTCGAACGTAGGTAAGTCACGTTCCCTTACCTTGAGGTCATCTCGCCGTGCAGGTAGTGAGGGCAGACCACGCTCAACGCGATGCAATTCGACTTCTTTCTTTGCCTTTATCTCCTCCAGTCGCAGTTGTCTCTCTCCTTCTTCCCGCTGCAGCCGAGCTTCTCTCTCACGCTCCTCTCGCTGCAGCCGTGCTTCTCGCTCACGCTCCTCTCGCTGCAGCCGTGCCTCTCGCTCACGCTCCTCTCGCTGCATTTGCGCTTCTATCTCCTCTCTTCGCAGCTGGGCTTCCAGTTGCATCTTCATTATTTCCAGTTGCAGGCTCCTCTTACTACAGCTGGACCTTCCACTGCTCCCATGTTCACTGTGAATTCTCTCCACACTGGTAGGCACTTGGGGTGGCTCTAGTCGGGACGGTTCACCTTGCGACGGCTCTCCTTGGGACGGCTCCTCTTGAGATGGCTCCTCTCCCGTCGCCTCCTCTCGAGCTGTGAGCTGTGCCATGATCTCTATCCTTCGCTCCGCTACCTTAGTCGTCCTCAACCTGATCCCAAAGTGGTTTGCCACATGTTGGAGCTGGGCCTTGGTACACTCCTCCAAAATTCTCTCGTCCCTTGTGTCAATAAATTTCTTTACTTTGTCCTCCTCCATCTCTATATCATTGAGCATACACGACAGCACAGACAAGTTAGTAGGCACTAATTTCACCGTTTCAGTCCCTTAGCCGGTTGAGTAACAGTACTACTGAATTCACTGGCCACACTGTATTAGTACCCTGGCAACACTTGTCTTGAAATTTGGGCCACACTGTAGCTTGATCCGCGCTTCCTGGCGAAGTTCCCAGTTCTTGGCTACCGGGGTTCGAATCCTGGCAAGGTCGCCAGTTCTCTGTCACGTGGGGGTGGGTGGTCCGGGGCTCTGCTAACACTCGGCTGCTAGGGGCTCAAAAGGCCCAAATACTCAGCCCCTCCGACTCCCGGGATTCACCGGAGCCTCCCTGGTCACACAGGAGAGGACCAACAATGCCCACCTCCGCAGGTCTTTGCTTCCACCACAAAAGGGGTGCCACTGATTCACCCTGGAAGCCCTTCAGTCAAACACGGGGAAACTGCTGTTAACAGTTCCAGCCTAGACCCGTGGGGGAGTGAAGGAAGACTCAGGCTTACCTTATAACCATGACCTCCCTGAGTCTTGCCTGCCAGACAAAAAAGGTTGCAGGAACTCCTTTCCCGCCTGTCTTCTCTATCTTCTTCTTAGCAAGGTCTCCAGCTGGGTTATTATATCTGCACCCCAGCAATGCAGTTCAGTGGGTGTATTATATATTGTTTGTAGCCAGAAGGTTGCTACTCCCATGGATCTGCTACTAGACTGTCGGCCCAGGGTACTCTCCCAGGAAGGTCTGTGTGGCTTTACCTCTCTGTAGCCACCACGTTAATAGTTGCCACCATTCAGGCACCGATACTGATCGGATGGCTAAGGGTATACTTTTATATAAGTCTGTGCTGTCTTTACCACCCTCCAGGCAATAAGAACTGCTATAGAGAGCGTAGTGTTCCCTAGGTGGTACTATGATAACCTTCGTGTATGCTCATAGAGAATTATCATAAATGGAGGCACACTTAAACACTGATAAAACATGTGAATTTACTGATGCAAATTACATGAACACACACAAACACAAGTAATACATGAATATGGAAATATTGATAATGAGTCTGGAGATCGTCAGCCTCTTCTTCCACGACCTCCAACACTCCTTCAACTGGGCAGAAAGACAGGAGTCTCACACTCTCACAGGAGGGCCTCTTCACCACGTCGGCGCCTCTTCTTCACTGTCCTGCCATCCATACACACTGTCCTCTCTGACAGTCCTGGACTCAAGCTGCCTTGCAGCCTATTCTACTATTAAAGTAATAAAGTCTTGCTGCCACATACACAAGTAAATATTGTGGCCTAACTAGCCTACTCATACAAGGGGTAATGGGAGGGAAAATGATCTACCTTACGTTCCTAGCTCACGACGCCTGTCCCTCGATGGTGTGAGGTTCCCACGCTTCCTTGGGTCGATCCTTGACGATCCAGGGCGTTCCACAGGTCCTCAGGTGTCGTGAAGCCTTCGCGTCGTCGCCGTTCCAATCCCTGAGATTCAGCTGCCCCAATCCTGGTTCATCGATGGGCGCTGAGCTAATCACTATTCTCCCCACACTCGCCTCTCCCACAAGGCGTTGCTCCTTGTCCTAGGCACGGTGTCGTCCTTCCAAGATTCTCAGTGGATGTGACCCGGTCACAACAGGCCTGCCCGCCGCACCTTCCAGACCTCAACGTCCAGCCAGCGGCGCCGCCCAGCGTCGTCGCCGACTATTTTCCAAGTTTGGCACTTCTCTGCTCAATGAACTTGGTTCCTTATTTGCTTCCCAGAAGCGCAGGGTCTCCAATAACTATGGTGGGCTGCGATGGCTAGTTCAATCCTCTGAATAAGGCTCGCAGAGCCTCCAATCCTTGAGAGCAGACCGAGGCGCGTCCTGTCGCTTCCAAGGTCAGAACAACTCTGACGTTGGCGCCGTCCGGGGCACTCGGTGACGTCATGGCGGGCCCTGATTGGTCGCCCGCGACCCACGTCGGCCAATCCGCGATCGGCTAATGTCCCTTCCAAAAGGTCATATCTGCCGTAGGGGATACTGTTTCATTTTATATCAGGGCGCCAATTTCTCATTATTTACAACTTATAATGTAACTCCCTTCCATTAAATGGCAGCCGGTCTTGTCGCCACATATGTCATTAGACTCCCTGAACCACAGAGAATCAGTAGGGTGAGCTGATATGACTCTTTAAGCCGGCAAACGAAAGAAATAGGAGAGGGCACCGTAACAATATGCGTATGGAAATGTCAAGACACACAAGCCTGGAAACCCACTTCGGCCAATCATTAGCCAGATACCCACACCCACGTACAGACTGGCGAAGCGACTCAACGGCCTGCTGACTCCTTATGTTCCTTGCGCCTTCAGCCTGAAGTCTCCAAAGGAATTTGTTGACTTACTGCGGGGCACACGGGCCACAGGGATAAGAGCCTCGTTGGACGTAGAATCGCTGTTTACCAACGTACCTGTGGACGAGACAATCGGAATGATAGCCGACAGAGTGTATCATGATCCAGCCTGTACTCCTCTTGACATACCAGAAAATATTCTGAGGAAACTACTCCAAGCTTGTACTAAAGAGGCACCCTTCTTGAGCCCGGATGGGCACATGTATAAGCAAGTAGATGGGGTCGCCATGGGTTCTCCCCTAGGTGTCCTGTTTGCAAACTTCTACATGGGTACCATCGAGCAAAAAGTCTTAGTCGACATGAACTTGAAACCGGCCATATACTGCAGGTATGTTGACGACATTTTTACACAGGTACCTGATGTCAGACATCTGCAGGAGCTGAAGGAGGCATTTGAGCAGAGTTCTGTGCTGCATTTCACTTACGAGGCGGAAAAGGATGGGAAGCTGCCTTTTCTAGATGTAACAGTCATGGAAAAGGGCGGAGGTTTCCACACTGCAGTCTACACTAAGGAAACAAACATAGGAATGTGCCTAAATGCCAACAGCGACTGCCCTGACAGGTACAAGAGGAGTGTTGTTAACGCATACGTCGACCGTGCTCTCAGCCACAGCTCAGAATGGAAGCAAGTCGACGAAGAACTCTGTAGGGTAAGGCAGGTCCTAGTCAATAACGGCTTCTCCAATGGTTTCGTCGAAGACATCATAAGAAGGAAAGTGAAAAGCCATGCAACCTCCGAAGAGACAACTAACACAACACCTATACCCCCTATTAGACTATTTTACAGGAACTTCTTTTCCACAGCTCATAAAACGGAGGAAAGGGTCCTCAAAGATATTGTTAATAGAAACGTTATCCCTACAGACAAAAATCAGAGGATACAACTGACGATTTACTATAAAACCAGAAAAACGGCCAGCCTACTCATGAGAAACTCTCCAGACACAAAACAGAACGCTTTAAAAGAGACTAACGTCGTCTATGCCTTCAAATGCCCTCTTGGGGACTGTAAGCTCCAAAAAACCCAGTATATAGGCAAGACAACAACATCTCTTTCTAGGCGTTTAACGATGCATAAGCAACAGGGCTCCATTAAGGAACATATAATCTCTTCCCACAACCAAACCATCGCCAGAGAAATCCTAGTAAACAACACAGAAATCATCGATAGATATAGCGATAGCAGGCGGCTTGACGTTTGCGAGGCACTACACATCAAGAAGTCAACACCAGCAATCAACAGCCAATTATTGCACAACTATATTCTACCCACCTCAAGACTCCGCTCCAATATAGAAGCATCAAGAAATATGGACCAATAGGCTTTCTACAAACACTTCTATTCAATATCCATTGTTTCGTGTTCTGTCTTGTGTTGATGAAATTAATACCCTAATAATACCACTTCTTGTTCTGTCTCGTGTTGATGAAATTAATACCCTATTAATGCCACATCTTGTTCTGTCTTGTGTTAATGCCACATCACCCCTTCCACCTCACTCAAATGTAGATATAAAATCGGAGATGCGTAAGTTCTATTCAGTTGTGTATTTGTGAACTAAAGTCTTTGAAAATGTAATAAGTTTTACGAAACGCGCTCGTGTCGCGTCAGACTAGAAATAAAAATGAATTTTGGAGAATTGATTTTTGATTTACCTCCAACAGTGAAAAGAAATGTACGAAAGATTGAGAAAATTCGTGTTAGAATTATTAATCTTACTTTTTCGGTCATATTTAATAATATATGTCTACAGGAAAGACTGCTACCAAAATATACTAATATATATATATATATATATATATATATATATATATATATATATATATATATATATATATATATATATATATATATATATATATATATATATATATATATATATATATATATATATATATATATATATATATATATTATTAAATATGACCGAAAAAGTAAGATTAATAATTCTAACACGAATTTTCTCAATCTTTCGTACATTACGCTTCACTGTTGGAGGTAAATCAAAAATCACTTCTCCAAAATTCATTTTTATTTCTTGTCTGACGCGACACGGGCGCGTTTCGTAAAACTTATTACATTTTCAAAGACTTCACAAATACACAACTGATTAGAACTTACGTATCTCTGCTATTATATCTACATTTGAGTGAGGTGGGAGGGATGATGTGGCATATAGTGATGTGGCATTAACACAAGACAGAACATGAGGGGATATTAATAGGGTATTAAAAGTATCAACACAAGACAGAACAGAAACAATGGGTATTGAATAGAAGTGTTTGTAGAAAGCCTATTGGTCCATATTTCTTGATGCTTCTATATTGGAGCGGAGTCTTGAGGTGGGTAGAATATAGTTGTGCAATAATTGGCTGTTGATTGCTGGTGTTGACTTCTTGATGTGTAGTGCCTCGCAAACGTCAAGCCGCCTGCTATCGCTGTATCTATCGATGATTTCTGTGTTGTTTACTAGGATTTCTCTGGCGATGGTTTGGTTATGGGAAGAGATTATATGTTCCTTAATGGAGCCCTGTTGCTTATGCATCGTTAAACGCCTGGAAAGAGATGTTGTTGTCTTGCCTATATACTGGGTTTTTTGGAGCTTACAGTCCCCAAGTGGGCATTTGAAGGCATAGACGACGTTAGTCTCTTTTAAAGCGTTCTGTTTTGTGTCTGGAGAGTTTCTCATGAGTAGGCTGGCCGTTTTTCTGGTTTTATAGTAAATCGTCAGTTGTATCCTCTGATTTTTGTCTGTAGGGATAACGTTTCTATTAACAATATCTTTCAGGACCCTTTCCTCCGTTTTATGAGCTGTGGAAAAGAAGTTCCTGTAAAATAGTCTAATAGGGGGTATAGGTGTTGTGTTAGTTGTCTCTTCAGAGGTTGCATGGCTTTTCACTTTCCTTCTTATGATGTCTTCGACCTTTCGAAATATGACCTTTCGGTCATATTTAATAATATATGTCTACAGGAAAGACTGCTACCAAAATATACTAATATATATATATATATATATATATATATATATATATATATATATATATATATATATATATATATATATATATATATATATATATATATATATATATATATATATATGTCGTACCTAGTAGCCAGAACGCACTTTTAAGCCTACTATATAAGGCCCAATTTGCCTAATAAGCCAAGTTTTCATGAATTAATGTTTTTTCGATTATCTAACCTACCTAACCTAACCTAACTTTTTTGGCCACGTAACCTAACCTAACCTATAAAGATAGGTTAGGTTAGGTTAGGTAGGGTTGGTTAGGTTCGGTCATATATCTACGTTAATTTTAACTCCAATAAAAAAAATTGACCTCATACATAATGAAATGGGTAGCTTTATCATTTCATAAGAAAAAAATTAGAGAAAATATATTAATTCAGGAAAACGTGGCTTATTAGGCAAATCGGGCCTTGCATAGTAGGCTGAGAAGTGCGTTCTGGCTACTAGGTACGATATATATATATATACATATATATATATATATATATATATATATATATATATATATATATATATATATATATATATATATATATATATATATATATATATATATATATATATTTATGCAGAATAACCACATGTGAAAAATAGAAAATGCTTAACGCGTTTTCGGCTAATTCGCCTTCATCAGAGCAAAGTAGAATGAAGATTAGATTGCTGATCAGACCTTTATATCCGCCTGGGCCACCAAAAATAAGTGGAGGAAAGGAATTATAAGAAAGAAGGTAACTGCAGAAGTCCTATTGGCCCATACGAAGCAGCTCCTATTAATATCTCCAAGTGCCATACGTGTTAAATGATTGCTATATTGCAATATAGCAATCATTTAACACGTATGGCACTTGGAGATATTAATAGGAGCTGCTTCGTATGGGCCAATAGGCCTTCTGCAGTTACCTTCTTTCTTATAATTCCTTTCCTCCACTTATTTTTGGTGGCCCAGGTGGATATAAAGGTCTGATCAGCAATCTTATCTTCATTCTACTTTGCTTTGCTAATTAATAATCTTACCTTTTCGGTCATATTCAACAACATATGTTAACCAGAAAGACTGCTACCAAAATATACTAATATATATATATATATATATATATATATATATATATATATATATATATATATATATATATATATATGTCGTACCTAGTAGCCAGAACTCACTTTTTGGCCTACTATTCAAGGCCCGATTTGCCTAATAAGCCAAGTTTTCCTGAATTAATATATTTACTATAATTTTTTTCTTATGAAATGATAAAGCTACCCTTTTCACTATGTATGAGGTCAATTTTTTTTTATTGGAGTTAAAATTAACGTAGATATATGACCGAACCTAACCAACCCTACCTAACCTAACCTAACCTATATATATAGGTAAGGTTAGGTTAGGTAGCCAAAAAAAGCTAGGTTAGGTTAGGTTAGGTAGGTTAGGTAGACGAAAAAACATTAATTCATGAAAACTTGGCTTATTAGGCAAATCGGGCCTTGCATAGTAGGCTGAGAAGTGAGTTCTGGCTACTAGGTACGACATATATATATATATATATATATATATATATATATATATATATATATATATATATATATATATATATATATAAATATATATATATATATATATATATATATATATATATATATATATATATATATATATATATATATAAATATAAATATATATATATATATATATATATATATATATATATATATATATATATATATATATATATATATATATGTCGTACCTAATAGCCAGAACTCACTTTTTGGCCTACTATTCAAGGCCCGATTTGCCTAATAAGCCAAGTTTTCCTGAATTAATATATTTTTTCTTATTTTTTTCTTATGAAATGATAAAGCTACCCATTTCCTTATGTATGAGGTCAATTTTTTTTTATTGGAGTTAAAATTAACGTAGATATATGACCGAACCTAACCAACCCTTCCTAACCTAACCTAACCTATCTTTATAGATTAGGTTTGGTTAGGTAGCCGAAAAAGTTAGGTTAGGTTAGGTTAGGTAGGTTAGGTAGTCGAAAAACAATTAATTCATGAAAACTTGGCTTATTAGGTAAATCGGGCATTGCATAGTAGGCTGAGAAGTGCGTTCTGGCTACTAGGTACGACATATATATATATATATATATGTCGTACCTAGTAGCCAGAACGCACTTCTCAGCCTACTATGCAAGGCCCGATTTGCCTAATAAGCCAAGTTTTCATGAATTAATGCTTTTTCGACTACCTAACCTACCTAACCTAACCTAACCTAACTTTTCCGGCTACCTAACCTAACCTAACCTATAAAGATAGGTTAGGTTAGGTTAGGTAGGGTTGGTTAGGTTCGGTCATATATCTACGTTAATTTTAACTCCAATAAAAAAAAATTGACCTCAAACATAATGAAATGGGTAGCTTTATCATTTCATAAGAAAAAAATTAGAAAAAATATATTAATTCAGGAAAACTTGGCTTATTAGGCAAATCGGGCCTTGAATAGTAGGCCAAAAAGTGAGTTCTGGCTACTAGGTACGACATATATATATATATATATATATATATATATATATATATATATATATATATATATATAAATGTCGTCCCTAGTAGCCAGAACGCACTTCTCAGCCTACTATGCAAGGCCCGATTTGCCTAATAAGCCAAGTTTCCTGAATTAATATATTTTCTCTAATTTTTTTCTTATGAAATGATAAAGCTGCCCATTTTATTATGTATGGGGTCAAATTTTTTTTATTGGAGTTAAAATTAACATAGATATATGACCGAACCTAACCAACCCTACCTAACCTATCTTTATAGGTTAGGTTAGGTTAGGTAGTCGAAAAAGTTAGGTTAGGTTAGGTTAGGTAGGTTAGGTAGTCAAAAAACAATTAATTCACGAAAACTTGGCTTATTAGGCAAATCTGGCCTTGCATAGTAGGCTGAGAAGTATGTTCTGGCTACTAGGTACGACATATATATATATATATATATATATATATATATATATATATATATATATATATATATATATATATATATATATATGTCGTACATAATAGCCAGAACGCACTTCTCAGCCTACTATGCAAGGCCCGATTTGCCTAATAAGTCAAGTTTTCCTGAATTAATATATTTTCTCTATTTTTTTTCTTATGAAATGGTAAGCTACCCATTTCATTATGTATGAGGCCAATTTATTTTTATTGGAGTTAAAATTAACGTAGATATATGACCGAACCTAACCACTCCTACCTAACCTAACCTAACCTATCTTTATAGGTTAGATTAGGTTAGGTAGCCGAAAAAGTTAGGTTAGGTTAGGTTAGGTAGGTTAGGTTGTCGAAAAACAATTAATTCATGAAAACTTGGCTTAATAGGCAAATCGGGCCTTGCATAGTAGGCTGAGAAGTGCATTCTGGCTACTAGGTACGACATATATATATATATATATATATATATATATATATATATATATATATATATATATATATATATATATATATATCAGACCACGGAGGAAAAATGAAACAGGAATTTCCTTAAGTACTTTCGTATATTAATACATCTTCAGAAGGAGTCATACATCTTCGTATTAATATACGAAAGTACTTAAGGAAATTCCTGTTTCATTTTTCCTCTGTGGTCTGACATTGTCACATTTTTAATCACACACACACATATCTATATATATATATATTGTGACGGTAACGCGTTGGTGTTCGGCTGTTTAAGGCTAGGGGTATGGCCTCGTCACATAGTTATAAAAAAAAATAGAAAAACTGGAACTTCGTCTGTGGTAAGGTAAGGAGAAGACACACAAAACACAAGTAAAACTTTAACAATGAAATTTTAATTACGTTAAATAAATCAAAACATGAAAATATGGACAAACAAATATGTATAATAAAATCAATCAATCAAAATAATAAGAATACTTAAATGACACAATGAAAAGTTACGTTAAGGCAAAATAACAAGAAGTGCAACACAAAGGTAAGTGGGAGGTGCTGGAATATTGGCTTAAAGCCACCACCTCTCTCAGTACACGCTAACGTCTAGCTGGGAGGAGTGCTGGCTACGAAAGCACGGAACATTCTGAGGACTGATGTTGGGGCGACCCCAGACATCAGGTAGTATTGGGGGCGAGTGCAGGTGCAGCCAGACCGGCGACCAATCAGCGGAGCCGTAGCGATCAACGGGTAGTTTGGTGGTTGGAGTTCGAACAGGTGGCTGGTTGCATACGTTTCTGCTCACCCTGGCAAGCCTTGCTGGTGCTGGTGTTGTCGTTGTTGGACATTTCTTCCATAGTCTTTTTATATAATTGTGAAGACGTAATTTTGGAGGGAAGAGCAGGCTCAATCTCTTGAAGGAGATTATCGTCACAACTCTCCCCCGAAGCCTGCGGTTCTGGAAGAAGTACGTCGTTATGTGGTGGAGTAATGGATGGAGTCGCTTCTACTTCATAAACTCTGGAGAGGGCATCGGCTATGGTGTTGTCAGAACCCTTGATATAGCGGATCTCCAGGTTGAAGTCTTGTAAATACAGAGCCCATCGTAGAAGACGCTGGTTGGTGAATTGGGCTTGATGTAGGAAGCGGAGAGGGTTGTGGTCTGAGAAGATGGTGGTAGACCTGGCGCCTTGTAGGTACGGAGCGAAGTGTTGGAGGTTCAGGACGATGGATAGTAGCTCCTTTTCAATAGTGCTGTAGTTCCTCTGGTGTGGTTTCAGTTTGTAGCTGTAGTAGCTGACAGGTAGAACCTCCTCGCCTCGTAGTTGCATCAGGACACCACCAACGCCGGTACCACTGGCGTCGACATGAAGGACGAAAGGCTTGGTGATATCTGGAGAGGCGAGAATGGGGTTAGAACAGAGGAGGAATTTGAGTTGTTCGAAAGCAACGGTTTGCTGCATGGTCCAATTATACCGTTGCTTGGGACTGGTTAATAGAATTAGAGGTGTGGCGACTGTACTGAAATTCCTCACAAACCTACGGTAGTAAGAGGCAAGACCAAGGAAGCGCAGGAGCTGCTTCCTGGTGGTAGGCTGTGGATACTGTTGGATGGCTTGCGTGTGCGAGTCTAACGGAGCTATGCTGCCACTCCCAATAACATGACCCAGATAACGCACTTTACCTTTCGCGAAAGTGGACTTGCCCAGGTTGATGGTGAGGCCGGCTGTCAGGAGCTTGGAGAACAGACGTCGCAGCTGGAGCAGATGTTCACTCCAGGAGTTGGAGGCTACGACGATATCGTCCAGGTAGGCGTATGTGTTATCCAAGCCCTGGATGACACGGTTGACAGCTCTTTGAAAGGTGGCCGGGGCATTACATAGTCCGAAAGGAAGGCGTTCATATCTGAAAAGTCCAAAAGGAGTGATGAAGGCAGATATCTCTTTAGCGCGCTCCGTTAGACACACTTGATAGTACCCCTTAAGCAAGTCCACTTGGGACAAGTACTGGGCACTACCAATGGCATCAAGGATGTCATCTATCCTTGGCAAGGGGTAAGCATCCTTGACAGTGACAGAGTTCAGTTTTCGATAGTCAGTGCACAACCGCACCTTACCTTGGGGTTTGGGCACCAAGATACAAGGTGAGGCCCAGGGGGACTCACAAGGTGTAGCCAGTCCATGATCCAAGAGGTATTGCACCTCAGCACGCATGACTTCCTTCTTGCTCGGGCTGATTCGGTAGAAGGGTTGACGAATCGGCCGGGTGTCGGGGAGCAGTTGGATGTCGTGCTGGGTAACATTACACTCTTGGGGATCATCTCTGAACAACTCTTGATGTTCTCTGAAGATCTTGACGAGAGGTGCACTATGATTATCCTGAAAGTATTTGGGAAGATCATTAAGGATTTCGGAATTAGAAAGCGCTGACTCCTTGTCAGTGCTTTCGGGAGGAGAAGCTGGGAAGGTCTCACTGTGGATGTAGGGTTCTGTGAATGTGGAATAATTAGTCAAGACAGTGGGAGGAGTACCATTATATTGCTTCAGGAGGTTGACGTGGCACAGCTGGGTCTTCCGCCGCCTATCTGGAGTCTCTATCACATAATTATTATTATTCCTGCACTCTTTGACGCAGTAGGGTCCTGAAAATCTGTTTTGTAAAGGTGAACCTGGGATAGGGAAATAAGCAAGGACGAAGTCTCCCGGCTTGAATTTTCTTACTTTGCTGGTCTGGTCGTAATGAGTCTTCATTCTCACCTGGGCTTTCAATAGATTATCATGGGCAAAGCGGTGGACTCTCTCTAGAATGTGCTGAAGGTTTTGAAGAAACTGGGGCACATTCTGATGCTCACTGAAGGTGGCATCTCTGAGAGAGTCTTTGAAAGCCTTAAGGGGAGTACGGCACTTACGGCCGTAGAGCATCTCATAAGGAGATACTCCTAGGGACTCATTGGGGAGACTTCTGAAAATACACATTATTAGGTCAATCTGCTTATCCCAATCCTTTGAGGTTTCACTACAAAACTTTTTCAAGAGTGCTTTGATGGTCTGATGACTACGTTCAAGAGAACCCTGTGAAGCAGGATGATAGGGGCTGGACAATACCTGTTTGATGTTGAACTCCTCCAGTGTCCTTTTGAAGAGATCACTGGTGAAGTTGGTGCCACAGTCACTTTGAATCTCCCTGGGAAATCCGTATTGAGTGAAGATCTTCAATAGATGTTTGATAACCGTAGCAGCCGTGATGTTCTTCACTGGAACTGCTATGGGAAATCTGGTGGTAGGACACAGGATGGTTAGGATGTAGGCGTTACCTGAACTGGTCCGAGGTAAAGGACCAACACAGTCTATTATGAGTCTGTGGAAAGGTTCCGCAGGCACCTGTATGGGAATCAGTGGTGCTCTGGGAATGGAGACGTTCGGTTTGCCTGCCATCTGACATGTATGACACTGTTTTACGTACTGTTTGACGTTGTTTACCATACCTGGCCAGTAGTAGTCTTGGCGAATCCCATGGTAAGTCTTGTTGAAGCCGTAGTGGGAGAATGCTCCATGGGCCAGGTGTAGAATAGTGGGCCGCAGGCTGGTGGGAATCACAAGTTGTTCGGTGTTGGCCCAATCGTCCTCCTCCTTCAGTTTACTGGGTCTATATCTGCGGTAGAGCAAGTCGTTCTCTAGGAAGAACCCAGGAATACTGTCGGGTTGAGTCTCAGCCTGGAAAAACAATGGTGTTAAAGTAAGATCTTCCCTCTGCAACTTACGGAACTCCAACTTGGTCAGATGCGGGGGTAGTTTCTGAGGGTCTTGAGGGACAGCGGTAGCAGTAGAGTCAGCTGGCTGTGGACGTGCGGCTTGTGCACGGGTGGTCACGAGAACCGGAGGAGAAACTTCATCACTCTCTTGAACCTCTGCTGGAACATACTCAAGAATAGGGTTACTTGGCACAGAGTTACACACCTGGGGTTTGTCCATGACGATCAGGTTGGTCGGTTGCAGGTCTTCTGCCAAGTCGTTGCCTAGGAGAAGTTGCACTCCAGGCATGGGAAAAGGCTTTTCCCTGACGGCGACTTGGACTTCCCCGTTCACGTAGGGACAATCCAGGTGGACTCTGGCGAGAGGGTATGGAGTGGTAGCAGTGAGGTCAGTGATGAAGACTGTTTCCCCGGTGTAGACTATGTTGGGCACAGCCGACTTCAAGATGATCGATTGTAGAGCCGCTGTGTCCCTCAAGATCTTCAATTTGAAACGTCCCTCCGGATTTGAACCGTTGGCAGAGACAGTTCCAGTATACAGGTGGTTACTGAAAAGAGAAAGATCATTAACATCAACACCAACATTCATCACAGGCTTACCGGACTTAGGAGGAGTTGGTTTGGGTCGTTGTGGGTCAGTGGTTCCCTTGTATTGAGACTTACCACACTTGTCTATGGTATGTCCATAGAGTCTACAATACTTGCAGTACAGTTGTGAACCAGCTTGATCGGGGCTCACCTTCTCGTAACTGTACCACGACTTCTTACTGGAGGATGGTTCAGGTGTCAGCCGGTGGATGAGGCTGTAAGTGTCAGCCGACTTAGCACACTTCAGGTAGTCGGTTTCTTCTTTATCTGCTAAGTAGAGGCGGACAGGAGGCGGCACACGTCTCAAGAATTCTTCAACAAGCATCAGGTTGACGAGTTCTGTAAAAGTAGAGACATGTGCTGCTTCCAGCCATTTCATGAAATACCTCCGTTTCGTGTTAGCAAACTCGAGGAAGGTAGTGGTACTTGCCTTCAGGTGGTCACGGAATTTCCTTCTATAACTTTCGGTGGAAAGTAGGTAGGCGTCTAACACTGCTTGTTTCAGAGTGTAGTAGTCATTCTCAGACGCCAAAGTACTGAGTGTGACTGCAGCTCTACCTGTAAGATGGACTCTGAGAAGTGTGGCCCATTGGTCGACAGGCCAACTGAGTTGATTAGCAAGGGTTTCAAAGGTGGTAAAGAACACATCAACTTCTGCTTCTACAAAGGATGGCATTAACTTACTTGCATGTGATATATTAAAACTGACGGGAAGATTGGCAGTAGCTTGCTGGCGTTGAGCGAGGTGTGAAGTTTCCAACGTGTATTCCCGTTGACGACACTCAAGAGCCAGAGTCGCTTGTTGCTTGTCATGTTCGCGTTGTATTTCCAACTCGCGTCGTTTGGTTTCAAGCTGTACTCGTTCCCGCTCCTGGAGTAGTGCAACCTCACGTTCCTGGAGGGCGAGTCCACGTTCGTGTTCTTCTCTCTTCAAGGCAGCTTCACGTTCTCTGAGGGTGATTTCTCGTTCTTGTTCCTCTCTCCTCAAAGCAGCTGCTTCCCTTTGCTGTTCACGGGCTTCCCTTTGCTGCTCACGTTCAATTTTAGCCAGCTCTAGTTTAAGTTTCATCGTTGCCAAGTCAGTTTTATCTGCAATATAGTAAGTTTCATGAGTTTCAGAGTCTATCTTACCTTGCTCTAAATAGTAATCCAGCAACAGGTTGTGTAGGTCATTTTTGTTGGCTTGGTAGGGAACTTCTAGTTGATACTCATGTGCAAGAGTTTGTAGTTCAGTCCTCTTGGCACGACTTAAAGTCCCTATTTCACCTGCTGGATTTGCACGGAAAGTTTGGAGACGAAACATGGTGAAATTAGCAAATAAAGGTACACGAATGTTCAATAATGAAATGTCAGAAACAGGACAACGTGGCAACTGGTACCTATCCTGTGTGATCTTTAACAATTAACGTTAAGTGAAAGATATTAAATGATTAAATTAAATCAAGGGCGCAGGAAATCTTGTACCCGGTACTCATGTAAGAGAATAAGGGCAAGAAAATCCTACTAACAAATGAAACAGAGTTTCGAAAACAAATGAAACAGTTAAATGCTTCAAAAGTAAAATTGGTAGTCCAAGGATGTAGGCATACCTTGCCAAGTCTCTAAAGGACATAAAGCAAGTTTTTCCCACTGAATTTAATATGATACTTACAGAATTAGCGAACTTTTGTGCTCTGAAAAAATAAGCTAATTCCCTACCGTTGTATGTATCATCATCTCTGACTGACGTGTAGGGGTGCGAGGTGTCAACTGGTGACGAGAACTGCTGCTGAGGTCCCAATTCAGCAACTAAAGTTCGAGCTAGAGGAACTATGGCCCTCTTTGTCCTCCTACAGTCAGATTGCAGAAGATTGGGTACTCTTGACCCGGGGCAGACCACAGTACCAGGGTACCAATATGATGATCTGTCAGAATGAGAAATATTCAAGGGACATAGATGGTAAATACGAGTAATAACAAGGAGGGAGAGATGACCAATTAAGAGTATGACTGAGGCCTACAGTCACCACGTAATCCAAAGTTGTCTCACCTTCACTATATGTTACTCTCGTAATGCACAATACACCGCACCTTATAAAAAATGAAATTGAATGAAAAATAGTAAAGCTACGTTAACAAAGTTAAATACGCTTACCATAAATTACCACTTGGCACCAGTACCTGAGTCAAGCTCCTAGGACAGGCCCCCATATAACTTGTGACGGTAACGCGTTGGTGTTCGGCTGTTTAAGGCTAGGGGTATGGCCTCGTCACATAGTTATAAAAAAAAATAGAAAAACTGGAACTTCGTCTGTGGTAAGGTAAGGAGAAGACACACAAAACACAAGTAAAACTTTAACAATGAAATTTTAATTACGTTAAATAAATCAAAACATGAAAATATGGACAAACAAATATGTATAATAAAATCAATCAATCAAAATAATAAGAATACTTAAATGACACAATGAAAAGTTACGTTAAGGCAAAATAACAAGAAGTGCAACACAAAGGTAAGTGGGAGGTGCTGGAATATTGGCTTAAAGCCACCACCTCTCTCAGTACACGCTAACGTCTAGCTGGGAGGAGTGCTGGCTACGAAAGCACGGAACATTCTGAGGACTGATGTTGGGGCGACCCCAGACATCAGGTAGTATTGGGGGCGAGTGCAGGTGCAGCCAGACCGGCGACCAATCAGCGGAGCCGTAGCGATCAACGGGTAGTTTGGTGGTTGGAGTTCGAACAGGTGGCTGGTTGCATACGTTTCTGCTCACCCTGGCAAGCCTTGCTGGTGCTGGTGTTGTCGTTGTTGGACATTTCTTCCATAGTCTTTTTATATAATTGTGAAGACGTAATTTTGGAGGGAAGAGCAGGCTCAATCTCTTGAAGGAGATTATCGTCACAATATATATATATATATATATATATATATATATATATATATATATATATATATATATATATATATATATATATATATAAACACACCCACATATATATATATATAAATATATATATATATATATATATATATATATATATATATATATATATATAAACACACCCACATATATATATATATAAATATATATATATATATATATATATATATATATATATATATATATATATATATATATATATATATATATATATATGTATATATATATATATATATATATATATTAGTATATTTTGGTAGCAGTCTTTCTGGTTAACATATGTTGTTGAATATGACCGAAAAGGTAAGATTATTTATTCTAACACGAATCTTCTCAATATTTCTTATGTTTTTCTTTACTGTCGGTGGTAATAAAAACAACAATTCTCCGAAATTAATTTGTTAATTGTCTGACGCCTGAACGCGTTTCGTAATTCGTATTACATTTTCAAAGACTTAATTTACACATGTTGTTTAAGATTCGCTACTCAGAACAATAAGTTCCAGTAGCACGGGCTATGGTGAGCCCGTAAGTGGAGGCTCTTTGGAGCCATTATCTGTATCAGTGGCTGATACTAGAGATGTGGCGATGGATGGGGGTCTTCTTGAGGGTTTTTCAGCCTGGAGGGCTGGCTATACCAGTAATGGAGCTGGTGGGGTTAGTGTAGATAAAACCTCTAGATTTTCCGTTTTTTCTTTGCCTGCGACTTTGGCTGAGCAGTGCTGTTGTTAGAGTTTGGTGACGTGGCCTCCATGAGTAAGTCTTGAACCGTGTAGGTGTCGTATTTGTGATGCGACGGTGGAGCTCCTACTATGATTTCCTCGTCTGAGGAATCCGTAACCTCCGTAGTGGGCGTTTTTGTCTTTCGCCTCGCAGCCTTAGGTAGGTTTAGGTGTCGTTGATTGGTGGTTGTAGCTATTTCAGGAGCGCTGGTGGTGCTGTTATCGTTTGTAGACAGCACGTCTGCTAGCGCGGCTGCTGAGATAGTGATGGTAGGAGTGTTGGGAGCTGGAGAAGGAATTACCTCTGTTTGTGTCGCCCGGGTCATGGGCGACACGGTTCTGCAGTCGGTGTTGATGTTGACCACTTGGTCGTCCTGGTGGTAGTCTCCGGAGTGGTAGAGGAGGCAGTGAGATTTACGCTAGTGGCTATGATGGGGGCCAGGCCATTTTCTTTGTATAATGCGTTTAGTTCACTGACAAAGCGCTGGTTGTCTGGTCCTGTAAGCCTTTCCGCTAGTTTAAGAAGACCAGGGATAATGCCTGCACGTGATGCAGGGGGCTGTGAAGGAGCCTGTGGGACCTTGGGGACCTTGGGTCCCCAATGAGAAGGATGTGTCGCCTGCTGGGAGGAGCTACATGTTGATAGGACCGGAAAGTCTTCTGGTTGACTAGTGAGAGCTAAGGTGGTGAGTCGAACGCTTGGGGCTCTGGTCGAGGAGGTAGAAAAGTTGTTTCTTTTGGCTTCAACCTGGGCCTTGATGATTTCCTGTCTGCGGGGGCAGCGGTAGGAAATTGCGGCGTGATTGCCATCACAGAGCAAGCAGTGATGGACTGTTGCCTTGAGTATGGAGTAGTGATGGTCCAGTGCGCACAGGCTGCACCTCTGGACAGGGTGCTGACACTTGTTGGTCGGGTGGGAGAGCTCGTAGCACTTAAAGCACTGTTGGATCTCATGGTAGCGTTCCTTTTTTATTTGGTGGGGTGGTATTTTTAGGCCGAAGCAGTAGAATCCTTGTGTGGCAGCCTGGGTGGCCGCAGCTATGGTGGTGAACGTAATCTTCATTGATGTTTTGTCGGTGTTGCAGAACTCCAGGTTGAATACCGACAGGTTTGGATTTTCGTCCTCGATATTGTTTATGATATGATGTTTTCATATCATAATATGATATGTTTATGATATGATGTTATCATATCATAAATATGATAACATCATATCATATCATATGATAGCTCAGCGATCCACGGGCTGGTCCTGCTGGTAAAAACAGTTCTTCCGGCCAGGAACTGACGTGGGAAGTGAGGATGTAGGTGGCGCTCTTTGTGAAGAATGGCATCGTTAGTGAGGAGTTTTTCTAGCTCCTCTTCACATGAAAAGTAGAGCACGATATCTTCACCTTCCTGACTAATGTCAGCGGGTTTGAGGCCAGTTACGTCCTTCAGGACATTTAAAGTATAGCTTCTTCCGATAGCATGACCGTCAAGTGGAGTAGCTCTGACCTTAAGACGTTTGGGTCGCATTGTGACCACACTGCTCCTTGTGATGTGTTAGCGGGAGATGTCTCCCGTCCTCTGGTAATTTACACACAAATTCTTCGTACTTATACTCTATTGGATGAAGTGATATGGAACAAAAGTTTTGGGTGAGGTGACAAACACAAGACAGAACACGAAACAATGGGTATAAATTGGATAATTGAACATATGAATGGAAGTAATTGCAGAAGGTCTATTGGCCCATACTTCCTCTTGATGCTTCCATATTGGTTCGGGCTCTTGAAGTAGGTAGAATATAGTTGTGCATTAATTGTTGATTGCTGGTGTTGACTTTTTGATGTGTAGTGCCTCGCAGACGTCAAGCCGCCTGCTATCGCCGCACCTATCGATGATTTCTTTGTTGTTTGTTAAGATTTCTCTGGTGATGGTCTGGTTGTGAGAAGAGATTATGTGTTCTTTGACGTCTCCCTGTTGCTTATGCATTGTTAGTCGCCTAGAAAGAGACATTGTTGTCTTGCCCATATACTGAGTTCTTTGGGGCTTACAGTCCCCAAGTGGGCATTTAAAGGCATAGACGTGTGTGTGTTTATATGAATTCACCTAGTTGTGCTTGCAGGGGTTGAGCTCTGCTCTTTTATCTCGCCTCTAAACTGTCAATCAACGAGTAATTTTAATTACTTTTTCCTACACACATACCCACACTCCCAGGAAGCAGCCAGTAACAGCTGTCTTACTCTCAGGCAACTATTTACTGCTAGGTAACAGGGGCATCAGGGTGAAACAAACTTTACCCAATTGTCTCCACCGGCCCCGGGAATCGAACCCCGGTCCACACGACTACGTATACAGTGTGCTATCCAATGAGCCACCAGCGCCCCATGTATGTATGTATGTAAGTTTGTATGTATGTATGTACTCACCTAGTTGTGCTTGCGGGGGTTGAGCTCTGGCTCTTTGATCCCGCCTCTCAACCGTCAATCAACAGGTGTGCGGGTTCCTGAGCCTATTGGGCTCTATCATATCTATAATTGAAACTGTGTATGGAGTCAGCCTCCACCACATTACTTCCTAATGCATTCCATTTGTCAACCACTCTGACACTAAAAAAGTTCTTTCTAATATCTCTGTGGCTCATTTGGGCGCTCAGTTTCCACCTGTGTCCCCTAGTGGGGACACAGGTGGGAGCCGGTCGGCCGAGCGGACAGCACGCTGGACTTGTGATCCTGTGGTCCTGGGTTCGATCCCAGGCGCCGGCGAGAAACAATGAGCAGAGTTTCTTTCACCCTATGCCCCTGTTACCTAGCAGTAAAATAGGTACCTGGGTGTTAGTCAGCTGTCACGGGCTGCTTCCTGGGGGTGGAGGCCTGGTCGAGGACCGGGCCGCGGGGACACTAAAGCCCCGAAATCATATCAAGATAACTCAAGATCGTATCCTGGCCGGGGAAGATTTACTGGGCGCAATTCCTTAACTGTAGCCTCTGTTTAACGCAACAGTAAAATGTGTACTTGGATGAAAAAACGATTCTTCGCGGCAGGGGATCGTATTCCAGGGACCATAGGATTAAGGACTTGCCCGAAACGCTACGCGTACTAGTGGCTGTACAAGAATGTAACAACTCTTGTATATATCACAAAAAAAAAAAAAAAAAAAAAAAAAAAAAGATAAGATAGTGCGTGTGCCCCTTGTGTTAAATAGCCTGTCTTTATCAACCCTGTCGATTCCCTTGAGAATCTTGAATGTGGTGATCATGTCCCCCCTAACTCTTCTGTCTTCAAGCGAAGTGAGGTTTAATTCCCGTAGTCTCTCTTCGTAGCTCATACCTCTCAGCTCGGGTACTGGTCTGGTGGCAAACCTTTGAACCTTTCCCAGTTTAGTCTTATGCTTGACTAGATATAGACTCCATGCTGGAGCCGCATACTCCAGGATTGGTCTGACATATGTGGTATATAATGTTCTGAAAGATTCCTTACACAAGTTTCTAAAGGCCGTTCTTATGTTAGCCAACCTGGCATATGCTGCTGATGTTATCCTCTTGATATGAGCTTCAGGGGACAGGTATGGCGTGATATCAACCCCCAGGTCTTTCGCTCTCTCTGACTCTTGAAGTATTTCATCTCCCAAATGATACCTTGTATCTGGTCTCCTGCTTCCTACCCCTATCTTCATTACATTACATTTGTTTGGGTTAAACTCTAACAGCCATTTGTTCGACCATTCCTGCAGCTTGTCCAGGTCTTCTTGAAGCCTCAATCTGTCCTCCTCTGTCTTAATCCTTCTCATAATTTTGGCGTCGTCAGCAAACATCGAGAGGAATGAGTCTATACCCTTTGGGAGATCATTTACGTATGTCAGAAACAGGATAGGTCCAAGTATGTATGTATGTATGAATGTATGTATGAATGTATGTATGAATGTATGTATGTATGTGTCTGTCTTCCACATATTCATCGGTTTATGCGTCGATCTATCCATCCGTCTATCTATTCATCTATCCATCAATCTATTCATCTATCTATCAATCTGTCTGTGTATCCATTGATCAGTTCATCTCTCCATTTAGTCACTTGGACTGGACGGAGGAGCAACGGTCTTGCTTCATGCAGGTCGGCGTTCAATCCCCGACTGTCCAAATGGTTGGGCGCCATTCCTTTTCCCCCACCCCCCGTCCCATCCCAAATCCTTATCCTGATTCCCTCCAATTGCTATTTAGTCGTAATGGCTTGGCCTTTTCCCCTGATAATTCCCTTCCTCTCTCTCTCTCTCAATTACACACGTATATACTCCATCTAGTGTTTCATATATCCATCTTTCTATTCATGAAGCCACCTATCCGTCCTCTTGCTATGCATCCGTGAATATATATTAAGAAGCACTGAAACAACTGTATGGGTGTAAGAAATGTTAAAATGTTCAGAATAAAAACTCTATGTTAATCACACGCTAATATTTTGTACTTTGTTCCCACACGACTCCCTTAACATGTTGAGTTGTTGTTTATAAATGTTAATATTTCTTAAAGCATTTGTTTGGCCGTCCCGACCATCCTGGCCTTCCCGACCATCCCGTCCTTCCCGACCATCCCGTTCTTCCCGACCATCCCGTCCTTCCCGACCATCCCGTTCTTCCCGACCATCCCGTCCTTCCCGACCATCCCGTCCTTCCCGACCATCCCGTTCTTCCCGACCATCCCGTCCTTCCCGACCATCCTGTCCTTCCCGACCATCCCGTTCTTCCCGACCATCCCGTTCTTCCCGACCATCCCGTCCTTCCCGACCATCCCGTCCTTCCCGACCATCCCGTCCTTCCCGACCATCCTGTCCTTCCCGACCATCCCGTTCTTCCCGACCATCCCGTCCTTCCCGACCATCCCGTCCTTCCCGACCATCCCGTTCTTCCCGACCATCCCGTCCTTCCCGACCATCCCGTCCTTCCCGACCATCCCGTCCTTCCCGACCATCCCGTCCTTCCCGACTATCCCGTCCTTCCCGACCATCCCGTCCTTCCCGACCATCCCGTCCTTCCCGACCATCCTGTCCTTCCCGACCATCCCGTCCTTCCCGACCATCCCGTCCTTCCCGACCATCCCGTCCTTCCCGACCATCCCGTCCTTCCCGACCATCCCGTCCTTCCCGACCATCCTGTCCTTCCCGACCATCCCGTCCTTCCCGACCATCCCGTCCTTCCCGACCATCCCGTCCTTCCCGACCATCCCGTCCTTCCCGACCATCCTGTCCTTCCCGACCATCCTGTCCTTCCCGACCATCCCGTCCTTCCCGACCATCCTGTCCTTCCCGACCATCCTGTCCTTCCCGACCATCCTGTCCTTCCCGACCATCCCGTCCTTCCCGACCATCCTGTCCTTCCCGACCATCCCGTTCTTCCCGACCATCCCGTCCTTCCCGACCATCCCGTCCTTCCCGACCATCCCGTCCTTCCCGTTCTTCCCGACCATCCCGTTCTTCCCGACCATCCCGTCCTTCCCGACCATCCCGTCCTTCCCGACCATCCCGTTCTTCCCGACCATCCCGTCCTTCCCGACCATCCCGTCCTTCCCGACCATCCTGTCCTTCCCGACCATCCCGTCCTTCCCGACCATCCCGTCCTTCCCGACCATCCCGTCCTTCCCGTTCTTCCCGACCATCCCGTTCTTCCCGACCATCCCGTCCTTCCCGACCATCCCGTCCTTCCCGACCATCCCGTTCTTCCCGACCATCCCGTCCTTCCCGACCATCCTGTCCTTCCCGACCATCCTGTCCTTCCCGACCATCCCGTTCTTCCCGACCATCCCGTCCTTCCCGACCATCCCGTCCTTCCCGACCATCCCGTCCTTCCCGTTCTTCCCGACCATCCCGTTCTTCCCGACCATCCCGTCCTTCCCGACCATCCCGTCCTTTCCGACCATCCCGTCCTTCCCGACCATCCTGTCCTTCCCGACCATCCTGTCCTTCCCGACCATCCTGTCCTTCCCGACCATCCCGTCCTTCCCGACCATCCTGTCCTTCCCGACCATCCCGTCCTTCCCGACCATCCCGTCCTTCCCGACCATCCCGTCCTTCCCGTTCTTCCCGACCATCCCGTTCTTCCCGACCATCCCGTCCTTCCCGACCATCCCGTCCTTCCCGACCATCCCGTCCTTCCCGACCATCCCGTCCTTCCCGACCATCCTGTCCTTCCCGACCATCCTGTCCTTCCCGACCATCCTGTCCTTCCCGACCATCCCGTTCTTCCCGACCATCCTGTCCTTCCCGACCATCCTGTCCTTCCCGACCATCCCGTCCTTCCCGACCATCCTGTCCTTCCCGACCATCCCGTCCTTCCCGACCATCCTGTCCTTCCCGACCATCCTGTCCTTCCCGACCATCCTGTCCTTCCCGACCATCCTGTCCTTCCCGACCATCCTGTCCTTCCCGACCATCCCGTCCTTCCCGACCATCCTGTCCTTCCCGACCATCCCGTTCTTCCCGACCATCCTGTCCTTCCCGACCATCCCGTCCTTCCCGACCATCCCGTCCTTCCCGACCATCCCGTCCTTCCCGACCATCCCGTCCTTCCCGTCCTTCCCGTTCTTCCCGACCATCCCGTTCTTCCCGACCATCCCGTCCTTCCCGACCATCCCGTCCTTCCCGACCATCCCGTTCTTCCCGACCATCCCGTCCTTCCCGACCATCCCGTCCTTCCCGACCATCCCGTCCTTCCCGACCATCCCGTCCTTCCCGACCATCCCGTCCTTCCCGACCATCCCGTCCTTCCCGACCATCCTGTCCTTCCCGACCATCCCGTCCTTCCCGTCCTTCCCGACCATCCCGTCCTTCCCGACCATCCCGTCCTTCCCGACCATCCTGTCCTTCCCGACCATCCCGTCCTTCCCGACCATCCCGTCCTTCCCGACCATCCTGTCCTTCCCGACCATCCCGTCCTTCCCGACCATCCTGTCCTTCCCGACCATCCCGTCCTTCCCGACCATCCCGTTCTTCCCGACCATCCTGTCCTTCCCGACCATCCTGTCCTTCCCGACCATCCTGGCCTTCCCGACCATCCTGTCCTTCCCGACCATCCCGTCCTTCCCGACCATCCTGTCCTTCCCGACCATCCTGTCCCTCCCGACCATCGTGGCCTTCCCGACCATCCTGTCCCTCCCGACCATCCTGGCCTTCCCGACCATCCTGTCCCTCCCGACCTTCCTGGCCTTCCCGACCATCCTGTCCCTCCCGACCATCCTGGCCTTCCCGACCATCCTGTCCCTCCCGACCAACCATCCCGACCATTCTGTCCTCGTATCCCAGACCATACCCCTATACTTTTAGGTGAGCACAGTTGCAAGCGTCTGACCTTCAGCATTGGACAGACAGACAAACAAAGGGTCAGACAGACATTCTCTCCTTCACCACAGCATCATTATTTCCTGTGTCTCATCTCTATGTCTTTTTTCCACAATATTTCTCACTTTTCATCTAATATCGCTCTGCTATCTCTATGTGTCCGACATTTATTTGGTACTCACGTATTCCACCACTCGAAATTATATCCATTCCCTTGTGTTTTTACCATTTTCTCTTTATATGTAGTTCATGTTTACGTCTCATTACTGTGTTTCTTCTTTCTATCTTTACTACTGCTTCCTCTCTCCCTGTGTCTCAGTTTTTACGTCTTCACCCTCTCGACCTCATTGGTCCATCACCTCCTGTGTGTACACTCCCAGTGTCTAATGTCTCTGTATTTACCATTCATGGTTGTTGCCGAAACGTGCTCATCCCATGTCTCTCTTCTTCGCTCTCAACTCTTGGTCTTCACTACCAGCGATTCTCTGCTCTTTATCCCTGCGTATCTCCCCCTTCATCGTGAACTCTTGTTTGTCACATCTTAGTCTTAGCATTGTGTCTCACTATTATGGCAACACCACGTATCACTATTCATTCCTCACTCATCTGCACTCCTCTAGCTGTAACTATTTTCTTAATCTATGCTATACTCGTCACGTGGTATGTAAATGTCTACATTTATTTTTTTAGGTTCATATTTTTGCAGAATCCTCTGCATTTATTATGTGCTCTTGTTGCATGTTTTCAATGATAGTTTTGAAATCTGAATGTATGATGACATGCCGTCGATCATCAGCAAGGACGTGTTCTAAACATTTTTGAATGTCTACCATCTGTGTTTGTAAAGTTGATCGCACGTTTCAGTCTCTACCAATAGGATTTCCTGCCTAAACAGCAACTCCAAATTCTTGTCTCTCCTGGTATACTGAGTTGGTTTACTGATATGAATGTTAAGTATATGAAGCTCTAGGATACCACGTATTCTTCAATATATGGGCATTCTTCAACTGTGGGCATTCTTTCTAAGATCAGATATTATGTACCACGCCCTGCCCTGGTGACTCTCTATTACTCCCTTATCTATCCATATCTCAACTATGGTATTTGTGCTTGGGGCTCTACTACCCAAAATCACTTACGTCCTCTAATTACTCAACACAAAGCTGCTATTAGGACAATATCCAATTCTGGCCCCAGACATCACTCGGTACCCCTACTCAAATCCCTGAATATGTTAGACATTAAGTCACTGCACATTCTCTCATGTGTACTATACATATATAAAACGCTAAACTGTAATGCCAATCCTGATCTCAAAAGCTTCATAGAAGGTTGTAACAGAACCCATGAGCACCACACCAGAAATAAATACAGTTTTGATATTCCTAGAGTACGACTTAATCAAACCAGAAATGCTCTACAAATCAAGGGGCCCAGAATGTGGAATGACCTTCCCAACCATGTTAAAGACAGTACCTCTCTCAACCAGTTTAAGTTAAAAACGAAGCTATACCTAATAAATTCCCTGTAACCTACCTTACCCCTCTATTGTCAACCCATGTATGTTTTTTTTTTTTTTTTTTTTCAAATCAACGCTGTTTTAATGTAATTTTCTGTAATAATTTGTAATTGTATTTGTGCTGTTTTTTCAACAATGTTCCCCCCTCTTTTACCTCTATTTTTATTTGTACTCAACGCATTTTTTTCTTTTTACCCATTAGTTTTAAGCTTTAGTCAGTAGTGTTTTTTCCTGCCCGAAACGCTTTGCGTAATAGTGGCTTTAGGCATTGTATGTACTAGCTCTTATCTATAAAGCCAACAAAATTTTTAAAATCTCTTTATGTATGTACCTTTGCCTAAATAAAAAATTATTATTATTATTATTATTATTATTATTATTATTATTATTATATATTGTTTATCTTTGTTGTGATTCATAGCAGATGGGAATCTGATTCTTCTTTCCTTGAAGAGCCGAAATGTTAAAGCGTGTTGGTAAATATTCACACGGTGCTTGCACAACGAAATCTACAAGTGTTTCCTAGTCACCTTTCTCACTGATTATATTTGTGATATCAAATGTATTGATGACATTTGTTGTAAAATGTTGTTGTCGTTGTTAAAGATTCGGTACCTGAAACAAAAAGGTTCAAGTAGCACGGGCTATGGTGAGCCCGTCGTGTAAAATGTGTCAACCAGTTGCTATTGGAGGCACATGTGAACAGTGTTACAGCTCCACTAAGTGTATGGTATGTTATAGTTAACTTTTCTCAGTGAAGTCAGTATTTTGGTCACAGTATATTGAGCAAGGCCTTTTATCTAAATTGTATCCGCTGTTAGTTTGGTTTCTTCAGCTAAGTATTTAAGGCCATCATGGATTCCTCCACTGTAAGAGTCACTGCGTTGTTCAGAACAACATCAACCTTGGCAGTCGCTGCATAATCAACAAGCACACTTCATGTATGTAAAACATCCTGAACCATCTAAGTCCCACTCCTACTTGTGGCCACGACTTTTTCTCATAATTTGCTATCGGAATTGTTCATTTTACACCCCCATATTGAATTTGCTTGTTAAACATTTAATAATCATTCCACACTAAGATATAACCCAATAACGGTTACAGTTGTGAATGTGTAGGTGGTGAATGTTTGCTGACATAACTGAAACAGTGGATCTTGTTATGTCTAAAATTACGATCACTGCACATGACACGTTACAATTGTTCTGATTACCGGACTTTGTTCTAATATGTGTTGAGGTAAAAGTCTAGTGTTTGGCATTTTTCTTTTACATTTTTTAATGGTTTTTAAAGGCAACAAATGAAAGGAACCTGTTAAAGAAGAAACGATTGATTTAAATGTTCTTTCTTTGTATGGGGTTGAGAACCCCATATAGCCTCATGATTCATGGTGTTGAGAAACCCATATAGCCTCATGATTCATGGTGTTGAGAACCCCATATAGCCTCATGATTCATGGTGTTGAGAACCCCATATAGCCTCATGATTCATGGTGTTGAGAACCCAAAAAAGCCCCATGATTCATGGTGTTGAGAACCCCATATAGCCTCATGATTCACGGTGTTGAGAACCCCATATAGCCTCATGATTCATGGTGTTGAGAACCCTATATGGCCTCATGATTCATGGTGTTGAGAACCCCATATAGCCCCATGATTCATGGTGTTGAGAACCCCATGTAGCCTCATGATTCATGGTGTTGAGAACCCCATATAGCCTCATGATTCATGGTGTTGAGATCCCCATATAGTCTCATGATTCATGGTGTTGACAACCCCATATGGTCTCATGATTCATCGTGTTGACAACCCCATATGACCTCAAGATTCATGGTGTTGAGAACCCCATATAGTCTCATGATTCATGGTGTTGAGAACCCCATATAGTCTCATGATGCAGTCTACTATAGTCTCATGATGCAGTCTACACTAAGGAAACAAACATAGGAATGTGCCTCAATGCCAACAGTGACTGCCCAGACAGGTACAAGAGGAGTGTTGTTAACGCTTATGTCGACCGTGCTCTCAGCCACAGCTCAGGATGGAAGCAAGTCGATGAAGAACTCTGTAGGGTAAGGCAGGTCCTAGTCAACAATGGCTTCTCCAATGGTTTCATTGAAGACATCATAAGAAGGAAGGTGAAACGCCATGCAACCTCTGAAGAGAGACAACTAACACAACACCTGTACCCCCTATTAGACTATTTTACAGGAACTTCTTTTCCACAGCTCATAAAACGGAGGAAAGGGTCCTGAAAGATATTGTTAATAGAAACGTTATCCCTACAGACAAAAATCAGAAGATACAATTGACGATTTACTATAAATCCAAGGAAACTGCCAACCTACTCATGAGAAACTCTCCAGACACAAAGCAGAACGCTTTAAAAGAGCCCAATGTCGTCTATGCCTTCAAATGCCCACTAGGGGACTGTAAGCCTAAAAAAAACAGTATATAGGCAAGACAACAATATCTCTTTCCAGGCGCTTAACGATGCATAAGCAACAGGGCTCCATTAAGGAACATATAATCTCTTCCCACAACCAAACCATCGCCAGAGAAGTCTTCGCAAAAAACACGGAAATCATCGATAGATACAGCGATAGCAGGCCAACCTGTCCTCTTAAAAAGAACGTCAAAATTTGCCGTTTGACTCTACGGCTGTTTTTGGACGTTATTTTGTGTAAAACTACGTCTATTTTCGCTTCCATGGACTATCTCTTGTTATACAATGAAATACCACACTCTTATTATTCTATAACTCACTGACTATGCTCTGATATTTGTTCTTCAAGTAAAAATATATATATTTTTGCCTTAATTAGGCCATAATCCAGAAAATTCCAGCCTATCGCTCTTTATATTTAGGAAAACATCTAATAAATTTGGAAATGAATTTTTCGTTCGCCGACAGTTGCCTGTTACTATTTAACCCTCCATGCTTTAATGTCGCTGGTCATTGTGACTTTCCCAGGATTTATATAGGTTTTGTAGTAGCATTTAGTCACACTACAGTAATTTAACTAATGGGAAACCTCTATAGTTGTCGTAAATTAATAATAATCATTTATCAAATAATAAATTAGCAAACATATGCAACATTTTATGTTACGACTTTTCGGGTAGGCCGTTCTGTTTGTTTACAACCCCAATGGTTCAAAATACACAATACTTTTAATATATAAGTGACTAAGTATGCTCTAATATATGGTCCTCAATGAAAATTATCGTTTTCTTTGTTAATTTGTCCATAATGAATAAGATTCCTTACTGTTGATCTTTATATTAAGAAAAACATCTAAACAAATTGGTATTGTGTTTTCGTTCAGATAAAGTTTCCAGATACTATTTCCTAGTTATCATTTAATGTAGGTGGTTATTTTAATTCGCGGCTACCAGGGGCTTTCTCCCATTATACAATATAAATGTACTCACTAACTATTCTCTGGTATCTGTTCCTCAAGTAAAATTACCTATTTTTTTTCCTTAATTAGTCCTTAATTCATAAAATTCCTTCAGGTCGATCTTTATATTTAGGAAAACATCTAATCAATTTGGAATTTAATTTTACGTTCACCTACAGTTACCAGCTACTATTTCATTGTTATATTTTATGTCGCTGGTCATTACGATTTTCCAAGAATTTAAACAGCTAAACAGCAAGTAGCATCTTGTTAGAGTACAGGAATTTACCTATGGAGAACCTCCATAGCTGCCGAAAATTATTAATGATTATATATGGAATTTAAAATAATGAATTATTTCAGGCGGTTCTGCGGGTTTACAACCGAATTGTTTAAAAATCACACTATTTTAAATGTATGAGTCACTAGTATGCTCTGATATATGTTCTGCAATGAAAATAAAGATTGTTTTGTTGTTAATTACTCCATAAATGTGTAATGTGTTAATTCAGTCTAAAATCTTTTTGCAACGTTTATATGCGATATACGTAGCTGGCAACTACCTAATATTTAAAAATAATAGTTACAACATTCTATTAATATATAATGTTGAAATAAAATATCACACAAAGTCTGTATACCTGTTTTTAGATGTCTTTTAAATTTTCTTTTAAAATAGTATTAATGATTTTTGTGAATCTTGAGTAAAAATTATGTTAATTATTATTAATCTAATTGTTATTATTTTAAGTAAAAGAATTGCAAGTATTCGAATAACCACGGGGTCTCTGTTTGTGTATGAATGCACGGATTTGTTTTTGTTATAAGATGGACGCCTTAGAAAGCATGGTGCAGGTGGCTCGCATCCGATCCCACGATCTTCACCCCTAAATCAACACAACAACAGGCCACCTGTGTTATCCAGGTATTTAGTATTTACGATTATAATAAGTAATATTTCTTGTATAATAATATAGCAGCAGGTGGTGTAGTGGTAGGACACTCGACTGGCGTTCCGCGGGCGCTATGTCATGGGTTCCTATCCTGGCCGGGGAAGATTTGCTGGGCGCAAATCCTTAACTGTAGCCTCTGTTTAACGCAACAGTAAAATGTGTACTTGGATGAAAAAACGATTCTTCGCAGCGGGGATCGTATTCCAGGAACCTGCCCGAAACGCTACGCGTACTAGTGGCTGTACAAGAATGTAACAACTCTTGTATATATCTCAGGTTAGGGGCTAGGCATTTACACTCTTAGGTCAGCAAACTAGCTAGAAGGTTAGACCATTAGACTCCACTAGTCAATCGGGGCCCTGCATGGCCCAGCTTATCCTAACCTAGCCCAGCTTAAACCATCTTAGCATAGTTAGTTCTAGCTGTGCATAGTGCTTGCACAGCCTTGCTTATCCTAGTTTACCTCTTCCTAGCCTACCGTAGCCAAGCCTATCCCAGTATACCCTTACCTAGTCTTGCCTAGCTTTTAAACATGACCAGTCCTTCCTACCCTAGCCAAGCCTTGACCAGCTTAGCGAAGCCAATCCCTGCCTAGATTTAGCATAGCCTAGTTTTTTTAATTTATATATAGAGGGTACCACCTCTGGTTGAGTTTGTAGGAACCCTCCACTTATAGGGTTGAGGGTTCCATATATATTTATATATATATTATATAATATAAATAATGTGTGTGTAAACATGCCATGTGTGTGTAAATCACAAAAATTAACACTTGATTATATATATATATATATATATATATATATATATATATATATATATATATATATATATATATATATATATATATATATATATATATATATTAGTATATTTTGGTAGCAGTCTTTCCTGTAGACATATATTATTAAATATGACCGAAAAAGTAAGATTAATAATTCTAACACGAATTTTCTCAATCTTTCGTACATTTCGTTTCACTGTTGGAGGTAAATCAAAAATCAATTCTCCAAAATTCATTTTTATTTCTAGTCTGACGCGACACGAGCGCGTTTCGTAAAACTTATTACATTTTCAAAGACTTTAGTTCACAAATACACAACTGAATAGAACTTACGCATCTCCGATTTTATATCTACATTTGAGTGAGGTGGAAGGGGTGATGTGGCATTAACACAAGACAGAACAAGATGTGGTATTAATAGGGTATTAATTTCATCAACATTTCATGTTGATGATTTCAATAATTTCAATAATTTCATGTTGATGAAATTAATACCCTATTAATACCACATCTTGTTCTGTCTTGTGTTAATGCCACATCACCCCTTTCACCTCACTCAAATGTAGATATAAAATCGGAGATGCGTAAGTTCTATTCAGTTGTGTATTTGTGAACTAAAGTCTTTGAAAATGTAATAAGTTTTACGAAACGCGCTCGTGTCGCGTCAGACTAGAAATAAAAATGAATTTTGGAGAATTGATTTTTTATTTACCTCCAACAGTGAAACGAAATGTACGAAAGATAGAGAAAATTCATGTTAGAATTATTAATCTTACTTTTTCGGTCATATTTAATAATATATATATATATATATATATATATATATATATATATATATATATATATATATATATATATATATATATATATATATTTATATATATATAATATAAATAATGTGTGTGTAAACATGCCACGTGTGTGTAAATCACAAAAATTAACACTTGAAGAAAAATGTGACAGTGTCAGACCACGAAGGAAGAATTGAAACAGGAATTTCCTTAAGTACTTTCATATATTAATACATCTTCAGAAGGAATAATTTTTTATATAAATTAAATTAAAAAAAATCATTCCTCCATGGTCTGACACTCATATATATATACTGTATATATATATATATATATATATATATATATATATATATATATATATATATATATATATATATATATGTATATATATATATATATATATATATATATATATACATATATATATATATATATATATATATATATATATATATATATATATTATATATATATACGTATATATATATATATATATATATATATATATATATATATATATATATATATATATATATATATATATATATATATATAAATATATATATATATATATTTATATTTATATATATATATATATATATACAGTATATATATATATATATATATATATATATATATATATATATATATATATATATATATATATATATATATATATATATATATATATATGTCGTACCTAATAGCCAGAACGCACTTCTCAGCCTAGTATTCAAGGCCCGATTTGCCTAATAAGCCAAGTTTTCATGAATTAATGTTTTTTCGTCTACCTAACCTACCTAACCTAACCTAACCTAGCTTTTTTTGGCTACCTAACCTAACCTTACCTATAAATATAGGCTAGGTTAGGTTAGGTAGGGTTGGTTAGGTTCGGTCATATATCTACGTTATTTTTAACTCCAATAAAAAAAAATTTACCTCATACATAGAGAAAAGGGTTGCTTTATCATTTCATAAGAAAAAAATTATAGTAAATATATTAATTCAGGAAAACTTGGCTTATTAGGCAAATCGGGCCTTGAATAGTAGGCTGAGAAGTGAGTTCTGGCTACTAGGTACGACATATATATATATATATATATATATATATATATATATATATATATATATATATATATATATATATATATATATATATATATATATATATATGTCGTACCTAGTAGCCAGAACTCACTTCTCAGCCTACTATGCTAGGCCCGATTTGCCTAATAAGCCTAGTTTTCATGAATTAATGTTTTTTCGACAACCTAACCTACCTAACCTAACCTAACCTAACGTTTTCGGCTACCTAACCTAACCTTACCTATAACGATAGGTTAGGTTAGGTTAGGTAGGGTTGGTTAGGTTCGGTCATATATCTACGTTAATTTTAACTCCAATAAAAAAAAATTGACCTCATACATAATGAAATGGGTAGCTTTATCATTTCATAAGAAAAAAATTAGAGAAAATATATTAATTCAGTAAAACTTGGCTTATTAGGCAAATCAGGCCTCGCATAGTAGGCTGAGAAGTGAGTTCTGGCTACTAGGTACGACATATATATATATATATACACGTACATATATATATATATATACGTACCTAGTAGCCAGAACGCACTTCTCAGCCTACTATGCAAGGCCCGATTTGCCTAATAAGCCAAGATTTCCTGAATTAATATATTTTCTCAAATTTTTTTCTCATGAAATGATAAAGCTACCCATTTCATTATGTATGAGGTCAATTTTTTTTATTGGAGTTAAAATTAACGTTGATATATGACCGAACCTAACCAACCCTACCTAACCTAACCTAACCTATCTTTATAGGTTAGGTTGGGTTAGGTAGCCAAAAAAGCTAGGTTAGGTTAGGTTAGGTAGGTTAGGTAGTCGAAAAAACATTAATTCATGAAAACTTGGCTTATTAGGCAAATCGGGCCTTGCATAATAGGCTGAGAAGTACGTTCTGGCTACTAGGTACGACATATATATATATATATATATATATATGTCGTACCTAGTAGCCAGAACGCACTTCTCACCCTACTATGCAAGGCCCGTTTTGCCTAATAAGCCAAGTTTTCATGAATTAATTGTTTTTCGACTACCTAACCTACCTAACCTAACCTAACCTAACTTTTTCGGCTACCTAACCAAACCTAACCTATAAAGATAGGTTAGGTTAGGTTAGGTAGGGTTGGTTAGGTTCGGTCATATATCTACGTTAATTTTAACTCCAATAAAAAAAATTGACCTCATACATAATGAAATGGGTAGCTTTATCATTTCATAAGAAAAAAATTAGAGAAAATACAATAATTCAGGAAAACTTGGCTTATTAGGCAAACCGGGCCTTGCATAGTAGGCCAAAAAGTGAGTTCTGGCTACTAGGTACGACATATATATATATATATATATATATATATATATATATATATATATATATATATATATATATATATATATATATATATGTCGTACCTAATAGCCAGAACGCACTTCTCAGCCTACTATTCAAAGCCCGATTTGCCTAATAAGCCAAGTTGTCATGAATTAATGTTTTTTCGTCTACCTAACCTACCTAACCTAACCTAACCTAGCTTTTTTTGGCTACCTAACCTAACCTTACCTATAAATATAGGTTAGGTTAGGTTAGGTAGGGTTGGTTAGGTTCGGTCATATATCTACGTTAATTTTAACTCCAATAAAAAAAAATTGACCTCATACATAGAGAAAAGGGTTGCTTTATCATTTCATAAGAAAAAAATTATAGTAAATATATTAATTCAGGAAAACTTGGCTTATTAGGCAAATCGGGCCTTGAATAGTAGGCTGAGAAGTGAGTTCTGGCTACTAGGTACGACATATATATATATATATATATATATATATATATCGTACCTAGTAGCCAGAACGCACTTCTTTGCCTACTATGCAAGGCCCGATTTGCCTAATAAGCCAAGTTTTCATGAAATAATTGTTTTTCGACTACCTAACCTACCTAACCTAACCTAACTTTTTCGGCTACCTAACCAAACCTAACCAATAAAGATAGGTTAGGTTAGGTTAGGTAGGGTTGGTTAGGTTCGGTCATATATCGACGTTAATTTTAACTCCAATAAAAAAAAAATTGACCTCATACATAATGAAATGAGTAGCTTTATCATTTCATAAGAAAAAATTTAGAGAAAATATATTAATTCAGGAAAACTTGGCTTATTAGGCAAATCGAGCCATGCATAGTAGGCAGAGAAGTGCGTTCTGGCTACTAGGTACGACATATATATATATATATATATATATATATATATATATATATATATATATATATATATATATATATATATATATATATATATATTATGTGTGTGTGTGTACTCACCTAGTTGTGCTTGCGGTGGTTGAGCTCTGGCTCTTTGCCCCGTATGTATGTATTCATAATATATATATATATATATATATATATATATATATATATATATATATATATATATATATATATATATATATATATATATATATATATATAGATATATATATATTATATATATCCTGCCTGAAATGCTGTGCGTACTAGTGGCTTTACAAGATAGTTCTTATAAAGATAGCATTTTGTGGTTATTCTCTATATCTGGTTCACCTAACAGTAAGTAAGTACCTGGGAGTTAGACAGCTGCTATGGGCTGCTTCCTAGGGATGTGTGTGTGTGTTTGTATTCATGTTGAATTTTACAAAGTAGGAAGAGATGTTTGTAAAAAAAAAAATCAAATATTTTTGAAAGTATAAGTAGATCTGATATTTTTCTTTAATTGTTTATGTCTGCTGTCTCGCCTCCTTTATAAAATGGCATCATTCTTGCTTTTTTAAGGATATCAGGAAAAGTAAGGCACTCCAGAGATTTGTTGACTCCTTCCTAGTGTTGCCTAGCCCAGCCCAGACAAGACAGGCTGGGCATCCTAGCCTCACGCAGCTTAGCCCCAACCTACATGTAGCATCCCAGTCCATCCTAAGTGATCATTACCTTACTGGCTGTGTTTTCTCTTCAGCCCTGAATGTAATGTGGTGGAACATAAGCAGATACATATCAGGTCTTAGAGAATCTGTACTTCATACATTTCTTAATAATGTCTCACAAATATTTAAATAATTAAAAAAAATTGTATAATAACTTCATATTATTCTTGCAATTTATTTTTGCATTTTTTTTTATACAAAATTTACATTTTAAAAGATTACCTCTATTTTTATAATGATGACTTGAAGACTACAGTGCCATCCACAGCAAATCATGGTCTTAAAATATCTCCTAGCAATGACGAAACCAATTTTCACAGAGATCAAATTTTTGCTAAGCAGTAGTCACAGGTAAATATATATTATATATATAATATTATATATATAAAATTAACTACTTCATTGCTCAAAGCACCTTTAGGCATTCTGAGAGTTGTGCTATTTTATTATTAATTAATTAGGCTATATTTTAATGTTTTGTAATGTTTTCATTACTCTTTTTGTTTTGAAATATAAATTGTTGAGTTTTGAAACATTTTCACATTAACTATACCTGAATATTTATAAACAAACAAATACCAGAACTATGTCCTTGATAATTGCACTAAGAAGTCTTTGCCAAAATCAGGTGCTCAGTGCAGTAGTTAAAAACTTAAAAGTTGTACCACCTCTGGTGCATGATTAGGGACCTATAGCCTCAGAGAAGAAAATAAAGAGTACTCAGAGAAGGCCTTGAATAATAGGCAGGCTGTTTGTGTGTGTTTCGACGGTAAGCTTGCTGACACCATATGTAATTACCTAAGTGTAGTTACAGGATTAGAGCTACGCTCGTGGTGTCCCGTTTACCCAGCACTCTTTGTCACATAATGCTTTGAAACTACTGAGTGTCTTGGCCGCCACCACCTTCTCACTTAACTTGTTCCAACCGTGTACCACTCTGTATGCGAAAGGAAATTTTTGTATATTTCTTTGGCTTCTTTGTTTAGTTAGTTTAAATCTATGACCTTTTGTCCTTGAAGTTCCAGGTCTCGGGAAATCTTCCCTATCGATTTTATAAATTCCTGTTACTATTTTGTACATAGTGATTTTATCACCTTTTTTTGTCTTCTAGTTTTTGCATATTTAATGCCTCTGACTTCTCCACATAGCTCTTGCCCTTTAGTTCTGGGAGCCACTTAGTAGCATGTCTTTGCACCTTTTCCAGTTTGTTGATGTACTTCTTAAGATATGGGCACCACACAACCGCTGCATATTCTAGCCTTGGCCGAACAAAACTCGTGAACAATTTCTTTAGTATTTCGCCATCCATGTATTTAAACGAAATTCTGAAGTTAGAAAGCGTGGCATAGGCTCCTCACACAACGTTCTTTATGTGGGCCTCAAGTGATAGTTTTCTATCTTGAATCAACCCTAGACCTCTTTCTTTATCAGAATTATATAAAGATTTCTCACATAATCTATAGGTTGTGTGGGATCTTTGTTCTATTCCACATTCCATAACATGGCATTTATTCACATTAAATTTCATTTGTCAAGTGGTGCTCCATATACTTATTTTGTCCAGGTCTTCTTGAAAGGCATGACAATCATCTGAATTTCTTATCCATCCCATTATCTTAGCATCATCAGCAAACATGTTTATATAATTCTGTATTCCAACTGGTAGATCTTTTATGTAGACAATGAACATTACTGGTGCATGTACTGTGGTACTCCACTTGTGACACTTCTCCAGTCCGATTGCCTCTGATTACTGCCCTCATTTTTCTATCAGTCAGAACATTTTTCAGCCATGTTAGAAGCTTACCTGTCACCCATCCAAAATTTTCTAGTTTCCAGAACAACCTCTTATGTGGAACTCTGTCGAAAGCCTTTTTTATGTCTAGATAGATGGAGTCAACCCAACTACCTTTTTCCTTTAAAATCTCTGTGGCTCAATCATAGAAACAGTAAATTCGATACACAGGATCTTCCAGATCGAAAACAGTACTGTCTGTGTAATATTATATAATTTCTCTCCAGGTGTTCTACCCATTTAGTTTTTATTATTTTTTTCAATCTTTTCACTGTTACACTTGTCAATGATTCAGGTTTATAATTGAGGGGGGTGGGGTCTTCCCTGTTGCCACTTTTGTAGATTGGAACTATGTTAGCCTTTTTCCACATGTTTGCTATGACTCCTGTACACAGGGATGCCTGAAAGATCAGGTGAAGTGGAAGGCTGAGCTAAGATGCACATTCTCACAGAACCCATGGTGAATCTCCATCTGAACCAACTGCTTTGTTCTTACTTAGCTCCTTTAGCATATTTTCCACTTCATCTCTAGACACCTCTATACGCTCTATGATGTTCTCAGAAATTCTTATTGTGTCTGGTTCTCTTAAGATTTCATTTTGTATAAACACACTTTGGAGCTTTTCGTTTAATGTTTCACACATTGCATTATCATCTTCCGTGAATCTGTTTCCTATTTTCAACCTCTGGATATTATCCTTTACCTGCAATTTGTTGTTTATGAATTTGTAGAATAGGCCCAGTTCTGTTTTACAATTATCCATTATCCCTTTTTAAAAAAAAATTTCTGCCTCTCCCCTTACTGCTGTATATTTGTTTCTCGCATCTTTGTATCGCTGGTATGATTGGGGGTTTCCCTTCTTTCTATATTGATACCTGCTTGATGGGGTTCTGCTCTTCTACTCCCCAAGCCCGGCCCGAGGCCAGGCTCGACTTGTGAGAGTTTGGTCCACCAGGCTGTTGCTTGGAGCGGCCCGCAGGGCCACATACTCACCACAGCCCGGCTGATCCGGAACTTCTCTTAGAAAACAGTCCAGTTTTCTCTTGAAGATGTCCACGGTTGTTCCGGCAATATTTCTTATGCTCGCTGGGAGGACGTTGAACAACCGCGGACCTCTGATGTTTATACAGTGCTCTCTGATTGTGCCTATGGCACCTCTGCTCTTCACTGGTTCAATCTTGCATTTTTTTCCATATCGTTCACTCCAGTACGTTGTTATTTTACTGTGTAGATTTGGGACCTGGCCCTCCAGTATCTTCCATGTGTATATTATTTGGTATCTCTCTCGTCTCCGTTCTAGAGAGTACATTTGGAGAGCTTTGAGACGATCCCAATAATTTAGGTGTTTTATCTCGTCTATGCGTGCCGTATATGTTCTCTGTATTCCCTCTATTTCAGCAATCTCTCCTGCTCTGAAGGGGAAAGTGAATACTGAGCAGTATTCGAGACGGGACAACATAAGTGACTTGAAGAGTACAACCATTGTGATGGGATCCCTGGATTTGAAAGTTCTCATAATCCATCCGATCATTTTTCTGGCTGACGCAATATTTGCTTGGTTATGCTCCCTAAACGTTAGATCGTCGGACATCATTATTCCCAAATCCTTGACATGCTGTTTTTCTTCTATGGGAAGATTCGATTGTGTTTTGTACCCTGTATTATGTTTCAGATCCTCATTTTTGCCGTACCTGAAATTTATCACTGTTAAACATCATGTTATTTTCTGCTGCCCAATCGAAAACTTTGTTGACATCTGCTTGTAGTTTTTCAATGTCTTTCATTCCATTTTTGTGTCTTTTGGTCTGTGGCCCTCTCGCAATTTCTGTTGAACCAATCCTGTTTTCTGGCCCTGCATCTCTGTTTTGGTATGAATGTTTGTGTGCCTTCATTGTATATTTTGCAAAATTTGGCATACATTTAATTTACTTCCCTGTCTAGCAACAAGTCTGCCCAATTACTTATTAACAAAATTTTGAAATTCCCCATAGTGACCTCTCTCTCTTGAAATCAAGTTTATCAACTGTTTCAATGTCCCCATTTTCTGTGTGTGTGTGTTTGGAGGCTAAGCTTGCTGATACCATTTGTGTGTGTGTTTGGAGGCTAAGTTTGCTGACACCGTGTGTGTAATCACCTATTTTTACTCACCTGTGTAAATAATAATAGGGGTGTGTACCACCTCTGGTGCAATTGTAGGGACCCACAGCCTTGAAGAAAATAAAGAGTATTCAGAGAAGACCTTGTGGATTCTCACTGAACACTAATCTTTTCTTCTCCTACCACCCCTCTTATTTTGTTTTATGCTGTATTCTATTATATATCATGTAAATACATAGCCAAATGGCAATATTTATTATGTCTATACAAAAAGAAGACATCCACTTTATTTTTTTTCTCTCCTTTATGCTGTATTCTATTATATATCATGTAAATACATAGCCAAATGGCAATATTTATTATGTCTATACAAAAAGAAGACATCCACTTTATTTTTTTTCTCTCCTTTGTTTCTATGTGGATTTTGTTGTGACTTCTACATATTGGAGAATACATATCCGGCACTAAGCATGTGAAGTTTGAACGAAATTGGTCAACATGTAAATTAGCCACAGGTGGCCGAAGTTGTGACTTTTATTTTTTTGGCAGATTTATTTGCAGAGGTCAAACACTACTCTGTCTATTTAGCTTGTATTCATTAATGAGGACGAGATGAGGGCCTTATCACTAATAAATAGGAAATAAGGTATTGCAACATACATGTTTTGTTATAATAAACATGAGAATGAAGGTAACTGCAGAAGGCCTATTGGCCCATACGAGGCAGCTCCTATTTATATCCACCCAATCTCATTCATGTATATGTCTAACCTACTGTTAGACTGTTAAGGGGCCCAGTGTCTGTTTTTTCAGTTTTCTCTAACTTATCCCGAGATATTTTTTTGTTTTTTTCGTGACTTCATTTCAATACATATTGACCCACAACTTTCACATATTCGAGTACGAATGCCAAACAATCCTAATTATAACCTACAAGATATGTTATAAATTAGAAGTACTATATTTATTGTTGAGAACTTTAGATGCATTTTTCTCTGTGAAAAACAATTTATACTTTTGAAACGTAATAAAAATTTCATTTTCTGACCGATTCTCACCATTTTTACATATTATGTGCAAAGTTCATAGTGCTAAGGTTCCTAATGAATCGATTTGTCATAAAGAACATAAGAACAAAGGTAACTGCAGAAGGCCTATTGGCCCATACGAGGCAGCTCCTATAAGAACATAACATAAGAACAAAGGCAACTGCAGAAGGCCTATTGGCCCATACGAGGCAGCTCCTATTTATAACCACCCAATCCCACTCATATACATGTCCAACCCATGCTTGAAACAATCGAGGGACCCCACCTCCACAATGTTACGCGGCAATTGGTTCCGCGTAATTCCAATTGGTTTGGAATTTCGTATCATCGGCAAATACTATCTATAACCACCCAATCCCACTCATATACTTGTCCAACCCGCGCTTGAAACAGTCGAGGGACCCCACCTCCACCACGTTACGAGGCAATTGGTTCCACAAATCAACAACCCTGTTACTGAACCAGTATTTACCCAAGTCTTTCCTAAATCTAAACTTATCCAATTTATACCCATTTTTCGTGTTCTGTCTTGTGTTGATATTTTTAATACCCTATTAATATCCCCCCTGTTATATCCATTCATCCACTTGTAAACCTCTATCATGTCACCCCTAACTCTTCGCCTTTCCAGTGAATGCAACTTAGGCTTTGTTAATCTCTCTTCATATGAAAGATTTCTAATTTGGGGAATTAACTTAGTCATCCTACGTTGGACACGTTCAAGCGAATTTATATCCATTCTATAATACGGCGACCAAAACTGAACTGCATAATCTAAATGGGGCCTAACTAGAGCAAGATATAGCTTAAGAACCACACCAGGTGTCTTGTTACTAACGCTTCGATTAATAAATCCCAGTGTCCTATTCGCCTTATTACGAACATTCATGCATTGATCCATTTGTTTTAAATTCTTACTAATCATAACTCCCAGATCCCTTTCGCAATCTCAACACCATCTAGCTCGTATCTTGTAACTCTATCATCATTGCCTAGCCTCAGAACTTTACATTTATCAGCATTAAACTGCATTTGCTAATCCTTTGACCATTTCAAAACCAACTTGAAGTGATAGTAAGTCCTCCTCCGAATTAATTTCCCTGCCGATTTTCGTATCATCGGCAAATTTGCAAATGTTGCTACTCAAACCTGAATCTAAATCATTTATATATATTATAAACAACAGAGGTCCCAGGACAGAGCCCTGAGGTACTCCACTAACAACATTATCCCACTCTGACTTAACCCCATTTATACTAACTCTCTGTTGCCTTTGGAATAGCCATGCCCTAATCCAACTTAATATAGCACCCCCAATACCATGAGCTTCTATTTTTTTAATTAGTCTTTCATGTGGCACTGTATCAAAAGCTTTGCTAAAGTCAAGGTACACAACATCACAATCCTTACCACTATCAACTGCCTCAACTATGCTGGAAAAAAAAGTTAGCAAATTTGTTAAACATGAACGGCCATTTGTAAAACCATGTTGCGACTCATTTATTAATTTATGTTTTTCAAGATGGAGACGAATTGTATTTGCAATTATTGATTCAAGTAACTTTCCCACAATAGACGTTAGGCTAATTAGCCGATAGTTTGACGCAAGTGATCTATCTCCTTTCTTAAAAATTGGTACCACATTTTTAGGAGCTGCCTAAATTCTAGGAGCTGCCTCGTATGGGCCAACAGGCCTTCTGCAGTTGCCTTTGTTCTTATGTTATGTTCACATTAGCTGCCTTCCATGACTCTGGCACTCTGCCTGACTCTATTGATTTATTAAATATGGTAGACAGTGGCTCGGAAAGCTCCTCTTTGTATTCTTTAAGCACCCTGGCAAACACTTCATCCGGCCCTGGGGATTTGTTTGGTTTTAGTTTTACTAATTGTTTAATTACATCCTCCCTGGTAACTACTAAACTAGTCAACCTGTCCTCATCCTCACCCACATAGACTTGTTCGACTGAAGGCATATTGTTAAGTTCTTCTTTAGTAAATACAGATATAAAATATTTGTTAAAAATACTACTCATCTCCTTTATGAAAAACATAAATTAATAATTGAGTCGCAACATGGTTTTATAAATGGCCGTTCATGTTTAACAAATTTGTTATCTTTTTATTCTAGCATTGTTGAGGCAGTTGATAGTGGTAAGGATTGCGATGTTGTATACCTTGACTTTAGCAAAGCTTTTGATACAGTGCCACATGAAAGACTGATTAAAAAGATAGAGTCTCATGGTATTGGGGGTGCTATATTAAGCTGGATTAGGGCATGGCTATACCAAAGGAAACAGAGAGTTAGTATAAATGGAATCAAGTCAGAGTGGGAAAATGTTGTAAGTGGAGTGCCTCAAGGCTCTGTCCTGGGACCTCTGTTGTTTATAATATATATAAATGATTTAGATTCAGGTTTGAGTAGCAACATTTGCAAATTTGCCGATGATACGAAAATCGGTAGGGAAATTAATTCGGAGGAGGACTCACTATCACTTCAAGTTGATCTAGATAGGGTTTTGAAATGGTCAAAGGATTGGCAGATGCAGTTTAATGCTGATAAATGTAAAGTTCTGAGGTTAGGTAATGATGATAGAGTTACAAGATACGAGCTAGATGGTGTTGTGATTGCGAAGTCGGATTGCGAAAGGGATCTGGGAGTTATGATTAGTAAGAATTTAAAACATAAGAACATAAGAACATAAGAACAAAGGTAACTGCAGAAGGCCTATTGGCCCATACGAGGCAGCTCCTATTCTATAACCACCCAATCCCACTCATATACTTGTCCAACCCGCGCTTGAAACAATCGAGGGACCCCACCTCCACAATGCTACGCGGCAACTGGTTCCACAAATCAACAACCCTGTTACTGAACCAGTATTTACCCAAGTCTTTCCTAAATCTAAACTTATCCAATTTATATCCATTGTTTCGTGTTCTGTCCTGTGTTGATACTTTTAATACCCTATTAATATCCCCCCGGTTATGTCCATTCATCCACTTGTAAACCTCTATCATGTCACCCCTAACTCTTCGCCTTTCCAGTGAATGCAACTTAAGCTTTGTTAATCTTTCTTCATATGAAAGATTTCTAATTTGGGGAATTAACTAAGTCATCCTACGCTGGACACGTTCAAGTGAATTTATATCCATTCTATAATATGGCGACCAAAACTGAACTGCATAATCTAAATGGGGCCTAACTAGAGCAAGATATAGCTTGAGAACCACACCAGGTGTCTTGTTACTAACGCTGCGATTAATAAATCCAAGTGTCCGATTTGCCTTATTACGAACATTTATGCATTGATCCTTTTGTTTTAAATTCTTACTAATCATAACTCCCAGATCCCTTTCGCAATCCGACTTCGCAATCACAACACCATCTAGCTCGTATCTTGTAACTCTATCATCATTACCTAACCTCAGAACTTTACATTTATCAGCATTAAACTGCATCTGCCAATCCTTTGACCATTTCAAAACCCTATCTAGATCAACTTGAAGTGATAGTGAGTCCTCCTCCGAATTAATTTCCCTACCGATTTTCGTATCATCGGCAAATTTGCAAATGTTGCTACTCAAACCTGAATCTAAATCATTTATATATATTATAAACAACAGAGGTCCCAGGACAGAGCCTTGAGGCACTCCACTTACAACATTTTCCCACTCTGACTTGATTCCATTTATACTAACTCTCTGTTTCCTTTGGTATAGCCATGCCCTAATCCAGCTTAATATAGCACCCCCAATACCATGAGACTCTATTTTTTTAATCAGTCTTTCATGTGGCACTGTATCAAAAGCTTTGCTAAAGTCAAGGTATACAACATCGCAATCCTTACCACTATCAACTGCCTCAACAATGCTAGAATAAAAAGATAACAAATTTGTTAAACATGAACGGCCATTTATAAAACCATGTTGCGACTCAATTATTAATTTATGTTTTTCAAGATGAAGACGAATTTTATTTGCTATTATAGATTCGAGTAACTTTCCCACAATAGACGTTAGGCTAATTGGTCGATAGTTAGACGCAAGTGATCTATCTCCTTTCTTAAAAACTGGTATCACATTAGCAACTTTCCAAAACTCTGGCACTCTGCCTGGCTCTATTGATTTATTAAATATGGTTGACAGTGGGTCACAAAGCTCCTCTTTGCATTCTTTAAGCACCCTAGCAAACACTTCATCCGGCCCTGGGGATTTGTTTGGTTTGAGTTTTACTATTTGTTTAAGAACATCCTCCTTGGTAACTGCTAAACTCGTCAACCTGTCCTCGTCCCCACCCACATAGACTTGTTCGGCTGAAGGCATATTGTTAAGTTCCTCTTTAGTAAATACAGATACAAAATATTTATTAAAAATACTACTCATCTCTTCATCACTATCTGTTATTTGACCTGTCTCAGTTTTTAATGGACCTATCCTTTCCCTAGTCTTAGTACGATATAACTGAAAAAACCCTTTAGGATTTGTCTTTGCTTGCCCTGCTATGCGAACTTCATAGTTTCTTTTTGCTTTCCTTATCTCTTTTTTAACATTTCTAACCAGTTGTACGAATTCCTGTTCTAAAGTGACCTCCCCATTTTTAATCCTTTTGTACCAAGCTCTCTTTTTACCTATAAGGTTCTTCAAATTCTTTGTTATCCACTTTGGGTCATTAGTATACGATCGATTCAATTTGTATGGTATACTACGTTCCTGTGCTTTGTTTAGAATATTCTTAAATATTCTTAGAATATTCTTAGAATATTAGTTGTGGGAGATTCCCAGATAAGGTATTTGGATAGAACGTTTTGTGCTAGAGATAGGGGGAACAGGTTAAGGGTTTGCTATCCCGGAGCTGGCATTGGTGATATTATAAACAACATGAATGATATTATGGCTGGTAATGGGAACAATCCCATTATTTGCATTAGCGTGGGAGGAAATGATGTTGGTCGAGTCAGGAGTGAGGAACTGATTCAGAGGTATAAAACAGCCATAGAGTTAGTTAGGAGCAAGGGAGGAATCCCGATCATATGTGGCATTCTTCCAAGAAAGGGAGTGGGAAATGAATGGATATCGAGGGCACTTGGTGTCAATTGCCGGCTGGAAAGATATTGCAAATCAAATGCAATATCTTTCATAGACAACTGGGAACACTTCTATGGAAGAAGTGAAATGTATGCTCGTGATGGGGTGCATCTATCGAGAGCTGGGGTTGTTGCTGTTGCGAACTCGTTAGAAGAAGTGGTTAGAGGTGTTTGTTTGGGTTTAAACTGTTAGTAGATAGAGGTATGGGAATTGATTTGGAGGAAGGAGGTAATAAAAGTATGTGTTTGTGGGAGAAAGGAATTGGCAAAACGATCAGGGAAAGAGAAGGTCCGCAAAATAACAATTCACTTAGGGTATATTACACTAACAGTAGAAGTCTAAGAAATAAAATTAACGAATTAAATGCTCTTGTCTGCACAGAAAAAATAGATATTATTGCACTTACCGAAACGTGGATGAATGTAGAAAATAGAGAACTATTAGCTGAATATCAAATATATGGATTTAAACTATTTCACACAGATAGATATATTAGACGAGGAGGTGGAGTAGCCATATATGTTAGGGACAATTTGAAATGTAGTCTCAAAGAGGGAATCAAAACAGAGCCACACACAGAAACTATTTGGATTGAATTAAACGAAAAAGCTAATAATATTATAATAGGAGTAATATATAGGCCACCAAATTTAGACAGAATGGAAGCAAAGCATCTATGGGATGAAATATCTAGAGCATCTAGATCTAACAGTATTTATGTCATGGGTGACTTTAATTTTAGCGGAATAAACTGGTTGAACAAAACAGGGAATAGTGAAGCAGAAGATTTTCTAGAATTAATTGACGATTGCTTTCTTACGCAACACATTAAGGAACCAACACGGGAAAATAATATTTTAGATTTAGTGTTAACTAACAGGGAAACGCAAATTAATGACATCGAAATAGGGAGTGAGCTAGGGAGCAGTGATCACAAAGAAATCAGATTTAGCATAGAATGGAATAGACCAGTAGGAGAAAATTCTGTTAAAGTGCCAGATTTTCGAAAAGCTGATTTTAATAGCCTAAGAAATTTTTTGGGTCAAATTGATTGGAAAGGCTTGGGTATGGGGTGTGGGCCGGTCTTGGAGCGAGACATGAACCCAGCGATAGGTGACTTAAATGGGGATTTCGATGTGGATTCAATATATAACTTATTTAAGAATATTCTAAACAAAGCACAGGAACGTAGTATACCATACAAATTGAATAGATCGTATACTAATGACCCAAAGTGGATAACAAAGAATTTGAAGAACCTTATAGGTAAAAAGAGAGCTTGGTACAAAAGGATTAAAAATGGGGAGGTCACTTTAGAACAGGAATTCGTACAACTGGTTAGAAATGTTAAAAAAGAGATAAGGAAAGCAAAAAGAAACTATGAAGTTCGCATAGCAGGGCAAGCAAAGACAAATCCTAAAGGGTTTTTTCAGTTATATCGTACTAAGACTAGGGAAAGGATAGGTCCATTAAAAACTGAGACAGGTCAAATAACAGATAGTGATGAAGAGATGAGTAGTATTTTTAATAAATATTTTGTATCTGTATTTACTAAAGAGGAACTTAACAATATGCCTTCAGCCGAACAAGTCTATGTGGGTGGGGACGAGGACAGGTTGACGAGTTTAGCAGTTACCAGGGAGGATGTTCTTAAACAAATAGTAAAACTCAAACCAAACAAATCCCCAGGGCCGGATGAAGTGTTTGCTAGGGTGCTTAAAGAATGCAAAGAGGAGCTTTGTGACCCACTGTCAACCATATTTAATAAATCAATAGAGTCAGGCAGAGTGCCAGAGTTTTGGAAAGTTGCTAATGTGATACCAGTTTTTAAGAAAGGAGATAGATCACTTGCGTCTAACTATCGACCAATTAGCCTAACGTCTATTGTGGGAAAGTTACTCGAATCTATAATAGCAAATAAAATTCGTCTTCATCTTGAAAAACATAAATTAATAATTGAGTCGCAACATGGTTTTATAAATGGCCGTTCATGTTTAACAAATTTGTTATCTTTTTATTCTAGCATTGTTGAGGCAGTTGATAGTGGTAAGGATTGCGATGTTGTATACCTTGACTTTAGCAAAGCTTTTGATACAGTGCCACATGAAAGACTGATTAAAAAAATAGAGTCTCATGGTATTGGGGGTGCTATATTAAGCTGGATTAGGGCATGGCTATACCAAAGGAAACAGAGAGTTAGTATAAATGGAATCAAGTCAGAGTGGGAAAATGTTGTAAGTGGAGTGCCTCAAGGCTCTGTCCTGGGACCTCTGTTGTTTATAATATATATAAATGATTTAGATTCAGGTTTGAGTAGCAACATTTGCAAATTTGCCGATGATACGAAAATCGGTAGGGAAATTAATTCGGAGGAGGACTCACTATCACTTCAAGTTGATCTAGATAGGGTTTTGAAATGGTCAAAGGATTGGCAGATGCAGTTTAATGCTGATAAATGTAAAGTTCTGAGGTTAGGTAATGATGATAGAGTTACAAGATACGAGCTAGATGGTGTTGTGATTGCGAAGTCGGATTGCGAAAGGGATCTGGGAGTTATGATTAGTAAGAATTTAAAACAAAAGGATCAATGCATAAATGTTCGTAATAAGGCAAATCGGACACTTGGATTTATTAATCGCAGCGTTAGTAACAAGACACCTGGTGTGGTTCTCAAGCTATATCTTGCTCTAGTTAGGCCCCATTTAGATTATGCAGTTCAGTTTTGGTCGCCATATTATAGAATGGATATAAATTCACTTGAACGTGTCCAGCGTAGGATGACTAAGTTAATTCCCCAAATTAGAAATCTTTCATATGAAGAAAGATTAACAAAGCTTAAGTTGCATTCACTGGAAAAGCGAAGAGTTAGGGGTGACATGATAGAGGTTTACAAGTGGATGAATGGACATAACCGGGGGGATATTAATAGGGTATTAAAAGTATCAACACAGGACAGAACACGAAACAATGGATATAAATTGGATAAGTTTAGATTTAGGAAAGACTTGGGTAAATACTGGTTCAGTAACAGGGTTGTTGATTTGTGGAACCAATTGCCGCGTAACATTGTGGAGGTGGGGTCCCTCGATTGTTTCAAGCACGGGTTGGACAAGTATATGAGTGGGATTGGGTGGTTATAGAATAGGAGCTGCCTCGTATGGGCCAATAGGCCTTCTGCAGTTACCTTTGTTCTTATGTTCTTAAATAAGTTATATATTGAATCCACATCGAAATCCCCATTTAAGTCACCTATCGCTGGGTTCATGTCTCGCTCCAAGACCGGCCCACACCCCATACCCAAGCCTTTCCAATCAATTTGACCCAAAAAATTTCTTAGGCTATTAAAATCAGCTTTTCGAAAATCTGGCACTTTAACAGAATTTTCTCCTACTGGTCTATTCCATTCTATGCTAAATCTGATTTCTTTGTGATCACTGCTCCCTAGCTCACTCCCTATTTCGATGTCATTAATTTGCGTTTCCCTGTTAGTTAACACTAAATCTAAAATATTATTTTCCCGTGTTGGTTCCTTAATGTGTTGCGTAAGAAAGCAATCGTCAATTAATTCTAGAAAATCTTCTGCTTCACTATTCCCTGTTTTGTTCAACCAGTTTATTCCGCTAAAATTAAAGTCACCCATGACATAAATACTGTTAGATCTAGATGCTCTAGATATTTCATCCCATAGATGCTTTGCTTCCATTCTGTCTAAATTTGGTGGCCTATATATTACTCCTATTATAATATTATTAGCTTTTTCGTTTAATTCAATCCAAATAGTTTCTGTGTGTGGCTCTGTTTTGATTCCCTCTTTGAGACTACATTTCAAATTGTCCCTAACATATATGGCTACTCCACCTCCTCGTCTAATATATCTATCTGTGTGAAATAGTTTAAATCCATATATTTGATATTCAGCTAATAGTTCTCTATTTTCTACATTCATCCACGTTTCGGTAAGTGCAATAATATCTATTTTTTCTGTGCAGACAAGAGCATTTAATTCGTTAATTTTATTTCTTAGACTTCTACTGTTAGTGTAATATACCCTAAGTGAATTGTTATTTTGCGGACCTTCTCTTTCCCTGATCGTTTTGCCAATTCCTTTCTCCCACAAACACATACTTTTATTACCTCCTTCCTCCAAATCAATTCCCATACCTCTATCTACTAACAGTTTAAACCCAAACAAACACCTCTAACCACTTCTTCTAGCGAGTTCGCAACAGCAACAACCCCAGCTCTCGATAGATGCACCCCATCACGAGCATACATTTCATTTCTTCCATAGAAGTGTTCCCAGTTGTCTATGAAAGATATTGCATTTGATTTGCAATATCTTTCCAGCCGGCAATTGACACCAAGTGCCCTCGATATCCATTCATTTCCCACTCCCTTTCTTGGAAGAATGCCACATATGATCGGGATTCCTCCCTTGCTCCTAACTAACTCTATGGCTGTTTTATACCTCTGAATCAGTTCCTCACTCCTGACTCGACCAACATCATTTCCTCCCACGCTAATGCAAATAATGGGATTGTTCCCATTACCAGCCATAATATCATTCATGTTGTTTATAATATCACCAATGCCAGCTCCGGGATAGCAAACCCTTAACCTGTTCCCCCTATCTCTAGCACAAAACGTTCTATCCAAATACCTTATCTGGGAATCTCCCACAACTAATGTTTGCTTAGGTACTTCCTTTACTTTCTGAGGGGCCTGCGCTTCCTTTCTCTTCGTTGCTTTCCCTTTTGCGCGATCCACAGTCTCTCCACAGCACTCATCCTCCAAAACGTCAAATGAATTTGAAGTTGCTATGGCGTTTGAAGGCGGCTTTATCAAAGTCTTCTTAAGGCCCCTGTCTTTCGCAACTCTCCAAGACGAGGTCCCTTTACTGCTGGTCTCCTCCTTCGTTACTTCTCGTTGTTTTTTAAGCTGACGCACCTCCTCCCGCAGAGAGTCCAACTCTGTCCTCAGGGCTCCCACTAGAGTCACCAGGTCCTTCACTACAAAAGGATCAATGCATAAATGTTCGTAATAAGGCAAATCGGACACTTGGATTTATTAATCGCAGCGTTAGTAACAAGACACCTGGTGTGGTTCTCAAGCTATATCTTGCTCTAGTTAGGCCCCATTTAGATTATGCAGTTCAGTTTTGGTCGCCATATTATAGAATGGATATAAATTCACTTGAACGTGTCCAGCGTAGGATGACTAAGTTAATTCCCCAAATTAGAAATCTTTCATATGAAGAAAGATTAACAAAGCTTAAGTTGCATTCACTGGAAAGGCGAAGAGTTAGGGGTGACATGATAGAGGTTTACAAGTGGATGAATGGACATAACCGGGGGGATATTAATAGGGTATTAAAAGTATCAACACAGGACAGAACACGAAACAATGGATATAAATTGGATAAGTTTAGATTTAGGAAAGACTTGGGTAAATACTGGTTCAGTAACAGGGTTGTTGATTTGTGGAACCAGTTGCCGCGTAGCATTGTGGAGGTGGGGTCCCTCGATTGTTTCAAGCGCGGGTTGGACAAGTATATGAGTGGGATTGGGTGGTTATAGAATAGGAGCTGCCTCGTATGGGCCAATAGGCCTTCTGCAGTTACCTTTGTTCTTATGTTCTTATGTTCTTATCATTATCCGTTATTTGACCTGTCTCAGATTTTAATGGACCTATCCTTCCCCTAGTCTTAGTTCGATATAACTGAAAAAACCCTTTAGGATTTGACTTTGCTTGCTCTGCTATGCGAACTTCATAGTTTCTTTTTGCTTTCCTAATCTCTTTTTTAACATTTCTAACCAGTTGTATGAATTCCTGTTTTAAACTGAGTTCCCCATTCTTGATCCTTTTGTACCAAGCTCTCTTTTTTACCTATAAGGTTCTTTAAATTATTTGTTATCCACTTTGGGTCATTAGTATTCGATCTATTCAATTTGTATGGTATACTACGTTCCGTTGCTTTGTTTAGAATATTCTTAAATAAGTTATATATTAAATCAACATCGAAATCCTCTTTTACGTCACTTATCGCTGGGTTCATGTCTCGCTCTAAGACCGGCCCACACCCCATACCCAAGACTTTCCAATCTATTTGACCCAAAAAATTTCTTAGGCTATTAAAATCAGCTTTTCGAAAATCTGGCACTTTAACAGAATTTTTTCCTACAGGTCTATTCCATTCTATGCTAAATCTGATTACTTTGTGATCACTGTTCCCTAGCTCACTCCCTATTTCGATGTCATTAATTTGTGTTTCCCTGTTAGTTAACACTAAATCTAAAATATTATTTTCCCGCGTTGGTTCCTTAATGTGTTGCGTAAGAAAGCAATCGTCAATTAATTCTAGAAAATCTTCTGCTTCACTATTCCCTGTTTTGTTCACCCAGTTTATTCCACTAAAATTAAAGTCACCCATGACATAAATACTGTTAGATCTAGATGCTCTAGATATTTCATCCCATAGGCATAACTTTCATCCCATTTCATGAAGCCATAACGTTTGGAGTTATAAATATTTTGCATATAAATTTGGCACATATTTGGATGGCCCCCATTCAAAAAATGTTTTACAGTAAACTATACTCTTGAACAATATTTTTCTCACTGGCAATTGAAAGTTATATGCCATTATATGCCAAATATAATATGCATTATATTGGTAATCATTGATGAGTATCTCTTAACTTCTTGTTTTGTAACTAGGCAAATTCTATTTTCAATTTTTCATAATCGTGTTTCTTTTTACAGTAATTGTTTTATTAACACTTTGGCGCACTGTACAGTATGCCACTTGTGGGCCAGGGGTTGTTTAATCTTTTGGCAGTTAGTTGCTTAGTGAGGAGCGGACTCAAGATGGCTCAAAATGCTCAGAATACTCACACAAATTTATATGAATGTAATATTTTGGAATCTTATAAAACAAAAATTGTATGACTAAAAATTCTCCTTCTTTCCCATCAACAGGTCTTCCTCACTGGGCTTGCTCGGCTTTTGTGTTTCTGTGAGGGTGCCATCATCGTTTACCCTTCAAGACTGACTCATGCTGGCATTGCATTTGTGGACTTCCCTTCACAGTAAAGAGTCCTTCTCCATATGGTGATTGTCCAGGGCAAGCAGGGTGTGACTGCCATCTTGGAGAAGCAGGGTCTTTTAATATGAAGAATCTTCCGTCTTCCCTACTTACGCCAGCTTGTGCCAGCCTTGCATTCTTGTTACTTCATGGCCCTTGGGCCTTTTTTATTTATTTTACCTAATAATTTTTTTTATTAATACCCGTGTTTCACAATGTTTCAGATCCTTAACATTTTAAGCACCAATTGTATTGACTAATGTACGTCTTGTAACCTTTAAGACATAGATAGACAAGACATAGATAAATGAGTGAATAATACTGAGTGACTAGGTTAGGGCGAGGAACATCGTACAGTGTCTGACTTTGGAAGAATGCCTACTGTTTTAGAAACCTTATTGCTATGATCATAATCGTTTTGGTTAAAAAGCATTTGTTGTCACTCCTACACTGTGGCTTGTTGAGCTTGAAACCTTTGCTCCTTGTTCGTGTTACATCTGACCTTTTGAAGAAATTGTATGAATCAATATCCTCCAAATTGTTCAGTATTTTAAAGGTTTCGCTCTATTACTCTCTCATTTGCATATATCTAAGCATATAGATTAGATTTTTTATTCAGGTAAAGGTACATACATTGCAGATGAGTTACAAAGGGAAAGACAATGGCTAGAGTTCACTAGCTCTATTGGAAGAGAAACGTCTGCAAGACAAGTGTGGGCAAAAATTCAGGTTGCTAAGGGGAGCAGAGCCCGGCCTGCGGCTCACAACGACCCCCAACGGCTTCATTTTGTATCTTCTCCAACTTGCCCATCCTACCTTTACCAAAACAAGAAATGACAGGTGCAGCATAATCAATAAGAAATCTTACAGTACTCAAGTACATCATTCGTAGCACAGGGACTCCCACTCCTTTCCACAGCATGCCAAGGCCTTCAGAGGTTGTAATTTCTTCCGACATTGACCCAACAGTCTGTTCATCTCAGTTTCCAAACTCTCATGGGTATATCCAACATATATGCCTAAATATTTATATATATATATTAACTCTCTCTATATTTTTACCGTTTATTTCCAATATAATGGGCCTCCGACTTCTACATTCAAACTTTAGTTTTGTCTTCATTAACCACCAGTCCCATGTGGTGACACAGGTTTCCGAAATTGTCCAACACTGTTTGAACCTTTGAAATATCTTTGCCCTGAAACAAAATATCATCGGCATATATGATTGGAGTTACCCAATTTGAGTATTTCTCAGATGCTATCTTATTCATTGGTACATTAAACAGGGAGAGACTCAACACTCCTCCCTGAGGTGTGCAGAGTTCTTGACCTTGATACCTTGAACCATACAACCTTGATACCACACCTGAGCCTTCCTTTCCTGAAGATAATTCCCTATCCAGCGCAATAATCTCCCTTCAACACCAAGACCAGCTAATTCATATAAAATAACCTCTTTGTTGGCTTTATCAAAAGCTCCTTGTAAATCAATAAATATTCTATAATAATCATTACCATTAGCTAGACATTTAATAATACAGTCAGAGGTACTTTTTCCTCTGAGGAACCCGAACAAATTACTAGACAGCTGATCACCTATTATATACAAAAGTTTATTTAAAATGATCCTCTCCATCATTTTACAAAAACAGGAGGTTAAAGACACAGGTCGGTACTCTCCATTGGCTTTAGGGATAAGGATGATCATAGTTTTTTTCATTTACTGGGAATATTGCCCTCTATAACTAATATTAAAGAGGTCTAACAGCGGGCTTTTCGTCATAATGGCAAGTTCATTAAGCATTTCATAAGTTACTCCATCCTCCACAGGGGCGGTAGATTTCCCAACTTTAATCGCCGTTATTAGTTCTTCTCTGGTAATACCTGTGCAAGTGACATCACCACTGTTACCTCCTGTAAGTATAAAATCCTTTCTTAGATCTTTCCAAGAATCTAATGACTCTCGTTACAGCGGTAATGAACTAAGTTTGGCAGCTTCCGCCCATTTATTTACGAGCCCATTTGCAATTCCTTACGGGTCAGGATGTGCAACAAAATTATGCTTTTTACCCCTTATTTTATTTACGTCTTGCCAGATTTCCTTCAAGTTTCTGTTACTCCCAACTTTCTCTGCAAACTCCTGCCAATACTTGCTCCTAATTTCCTTTCTCTTCTCCCCACACTTTTCTGGGGGGATGCTTTTCTATATCAGATGTTTTCCGGTTCGTTAATCCATTAACGTTCCAAGATAATATTATCAATCTACTTTCATCCATGATTAATAATAAAACTACCTTTGCCCTGTCCGTCACATTCCATGAGATACGAGAGTACCTTAGAAACTTCCTTCCAACTCCCTAATATTTTTTCTTTCTCCTCACTTGCACAACTACTACTAACATCGAAGGTAATAGTATTCATATCTATTTTCTTTGTTATTTCTGTATACCGTTTGACTTTAACGAAGGTACCCCCCAGGTGTAGGGAGGAATGATCTTTTCCAGGTATATTTTGAAAATCAGCATCGTTTTGCCACGTACCGCTTCGGTGGGTAGGCGGTTCCATGAGTTAATAACTCTGTGGTGTGAAAAAGTATCTCCTGTAACTGGTAACTGGCTATTCAGACGAAGGACTTCGGGTAGATGTAGTTTACATGGACCTGAACAACGGTCGTAGTCTGCTGTCTGCTCTGTGTCGAGGCTGTAGCGTCTTGGGTCGATTAGAACAGTACACGTCGAGTGCTACATTCTTGACTGGAGATTGTACTGTGTGCTATTCGATTGATTGATGAAGATTAAGCCACCCAAGAGGTGACACGGGCATGAATACCCCGTAAGTGGTGGCCCTTTTGAGCCATTACCAGTATCAAAAGATGATACTGGAGATCTGTGGAGGCGCAACTGCACCCTGCGTGACGGGAGATGGCTCCCGGACCAAATGGTGACCAAATGGTGTGTGCTATTCTGATTTATTTATAAAGATTAAGCCACCCAAGAGGTGGCACGGGCATGAATAGACCGTAATGTGCTATTCTCAAGTCGCTTGCTTATGTACGGTGACTACACCTCACAGTAAGATATAGAAGGGTGGAAAACCGTTACCTGTAAATAGGGATAGGATTAATGCTTGTGTAATTAGTTATGCCATTATGATGATGAGATAATGGAGTATAAGGATTACTCGATCACTACATCAACTTCAACTATTACTAGGGGAACTATTCCATGGTCCAGCGATTTTCTGAAAAGGAGTTTCACTGGCAAGCATAGTGAATTAAGAGCATAAGAATAAAGGTAACTGCAGAAGGCCTATTGGCCCATACGAGGCAGCTCCTATCTATAACCACCCAAACCCACTCATATACATGTCCAACCCACGCTTGAAACAATCGAGGGACCCCACCTCCACCACGTTACGCGGTAATTGGTTCCACAAATCAACAACCCTGTTACCAAACCAGTATTTACCAAAGTCTTTCCTAAATCTAAACTTATCCAATTTATACCCATTGTTTTGTGTTCTGTCTTGTGTTGATACTTTTAATACCCTACTAATATCCCCTTTGTTATGTCCATTCATTCACTTGTAAACCTCTATCATATTACCCCTAACTCTTCGCTTTTCCAGTGAATGCAATTTAAGCTTTGTTAATCTTTCTTCGTATAAAAGATTTCTAATTTGGGGAATTAACTTAGTCATCCTACTCTAGACACGTTCAAGTGTCTAGTCAGGTCAGTCAGGTGAAGTCACAGTGAGAGGTTGTGTTAACCGGAGCTCCTGAGTGTTGTTATATTATCATAGCAATATGGAAGTTGTAGTTAAGGACCTGGTGACTCTAGTGGGAGCCCTGAGGACAGAGTTGGAATCTCTGCGGGAGGAGGTGCGTCAGCTTAAAAAACAACGAGAAGTAACGAAGGAGGAGACCAGTAGTAAAGGGACCTCGTCTTGGAGAGTTGTGAAAGACAGGGGCCTTAAGAAGACTTTGATAAAGCCGCCTTCAAACGCCATAGCAACTTCTAATTCATTTGACGTTTTGGAGGACGAGTGCTGTGGTGAGACTGCGGATCGCGCAAAAGGGAAAGCAACGAAGAGAAAGGAAGCGCAGGCCCCTCAGAAAGTAAAGGAAGTACCTAAGCAAACATTAGTTGTGGGAGATTCCCAGATAAGGTATTTGGATAGAGCGTTTTGTGCTAGAGATAGGGGGAACAGGTTAAGGGTTTGCTATCCCGGAGCTGGCATTGGTGATATTATAAACAACATGAATGATATTATGGCTGGTAATGGGAACAATCCCATTATTTGCATTAGCGTGGGAGGAAATGATGTTGGTCGAGTTAGGAGTGAGGAACTGATTCAGAGGTATAAAACAGCCATAGAATTAGTTAGGAGCAAGGGAGGAATCCCGATCATATGTGGCATTCTTCCAAGAAAGGGAGTGGGAAATGAATGGATATCGAGGGCACTTGGTGTCAATTGCCGGCTGGAAAGATATTGCAAATCAAATGCAATATCTTTCATAGACAACTGGGAACACTTCTTTGGAAAAAATGAAATGTATGCTCGTGATGGGGTGCATCTATCGAGAGCTGGGGTTGTTGCTGTTGCGAACTCGTTGGAAGAAGTGGTTAGAGGTGTTTGTTTGGGTTTAAACTGTTAGTAGATAGAGGTATGGGAATTGATTTGGAGGAAGGAGGTAATAAAAGTATGTGTTTGTGGGAGAAAGGAATTGGCAAAACGATCAGGGAAAGAGAAGGTTCGCAAAATAACAATTCACTTAGGGTATATTACACTAACAGTAGAAGTCTAAGAAATAAAATTAACGAATTAAATGCTCTTGTCTGCACAGAAAAAATAGATATTATTGCACTTACCGAAACGTGGATGAATGTAGAAAATAGAGAACTATTAGCTGAATATCAAATATATGGATTTAAACTATTTCACTCAGATAGATATATTAGACGAGGAGGTGGAGTAGCCATATATGTTAGGGACAATTTGAAATGTAGTCTCAAAGAGGGAATCAAAACAGAGCCACACACAGAAACTATTTGGATAGAATTAAACGAAAAAGCAAATAATATTATAATAGGAGTAATATATAGGCCACCAAATTTAGACAGAATGGAAGCAAAGCACCTATGGGATGAAATATCTAGAGCATCTAGATCTAACAGTATTTATGTCATGGGTGACTTTAATTTTAGCGGAATAAACTGGTTGAACAAAACAGGGAATAGTGAAGCAGAAGATTTTCTAGAATTAATTGACGATTGCTTTCTTACGCAACACATTAAGGAACCAACACGGGAAAATAATATTTTAGATTTAGTGTTAACTAACAGGGAAACGCAAATTAATGACATCGAAATAGGGAGTGAGCTAGGGAGCAGTGATCACAAAGAAATCAGATTTAGCATAGAATGGAATAGACCTGTAGGAGAAAATTCTGTTAAAGTGCCAGATTTTCGAAAAGCTGATTTTAATAGCCTAAGAAATTTTTTGGGTCAAATTGATTGGAAAGTCTTGGGTATGGGGTGTGGGCCGGTCTTGGAGCGAGACATGAACCCAGCGATAGGTGACTTAAATGGGGATTTCGATGTGGATTCAATATATAACTTATTTAAGAATATTCTAAACAAAGCACAGGAACGTAGTATACCATACAAATTGAATAGATCGAATACTAATGACCCAAAGTGGATAACAAAGAATTTGAAGAACCTTATAGGTAAAAAGAGAGCTTGGTACAAAAGGATTAAAAATGGGGAGGTCACTTTAGAACAGGAATTCGTACAACTGGTTAGTAATGTTAAAAAAGAGATAAGGAAAGCAAAAAGAAACTATGAAGTTCGCATAGCAGGGCAAGCAAAGACAAATCCTAAAGGGTTTTTTCAGTTATATCGTACTAAGACTAGGGAAAGGATAGGTCCATTAAAAACTGAGACAGGTCAAATAACAGATAGTGATGAAGAGATGAGTAGTATTTTTAATAAATATTTTGTATCTGTATTTACTAAAGAGGAACTTAACAATATGCCTTCAGCCGAACAAGTCTATGTGGGTGGGGACGAGGACAGGTTGACGAGTTTAACAGTTACCAGGGAGGATGTTCTTAAACAAATAGTAAAACTCAAACCAAACAAATCCCCAGGGCCGGATGAAGTGTTTGCCAGGGTGCTTAAAGAATGCAAAGAGGAGCTTTGTGACCCACTGTCAACCATATTTAATAAATCAATAGAGTCAGGCAGAGTGCCAGAGTTTTGGAAAGTTGCTAATGTGATACCAGTTTTTAAGAAAGGAGATAGATCACTTGCGTCTAACTATCGACCAATTAGCCTAACGTCTATTGTGGGAAAGTTACTCGAATCTATAATAGCAAATAAAATTCGTCTTCATCTTGAAAAACATAAATTAATAATTGAGTCGCAACATGGTTTTATAAATGGCCGTTCATGTTTAACAAATTTGTTATCTTTTTATTCTAGCATTGTTGAGGCAGTTGATAGTGGTAAGGATTGCGATGTTGTATACCTTGACTTTAGCAAAGCTTTTGATACAGTGCCACATGAAAGACTGATTAAAAAGATAGAGTCTCATGGTATTGGGGGTGCAATATTAAGCTGGATTAGGGCATGGCTATACCAAAGGAAACAGAGAGTTAGTATAAATGGAATCAAGTCAGAGTGGGAAAATGTTGTAAGTGGAGTGCCTCAAGGCTCTGTCCTGGGACCTCTGTTGTTTATAATATATATAAATGATTTAGATTCAGGTTTGAGTAGCAACATTTGCAAATTTGCCGATGATACGAAAATCGGTAGGGAAATTAATTCGGAGGAGGACTCACTATCACTTCAAATTGATCTAGATAGGGTTTTGAAATGGTCAAAGGATTGGCAGATGCAGTTTAATGCTGATAAATGTAAAGTTCTGAGGTTAGGTAATGATGATAGAGTTACAAGATACGAGCTAGATGGTGTTGTGATTGCGAAGTCGGATTGCGAAAGGGATCTGGGAGTTATGATTAGTAAGAATTTAAAACAAAAGGATCAATGCATAAATGTTCGTAATAAGGCAAATCGGACACTTGGATTTATTAATCGCAGCGTTAGTAACAAGACACCTGGTGTGGTTCTCAAGCTATATCTTGCTCTAGTTATAAGGTATAACTAGAGGTATAAAACAGCCATAGAGTTAGTTAGGAGCAAGGGAGGAATCCCGATCATATGTGGCATTCTTCCAAGAAAGGGAGTGGGAAATGAATGGATATCGAGGGCACTTGGTGTCAATTGCCGGCTGGAAAGATATTGCAAATCAAATGCAATATCTTTCATAGACAACTGGGAACACTTCTATGGAAGAAATGAAATGTATGCTCGTGATGGGGTGCATCTATCGAGAGCTGGGGTTGTTGCTGTTGCGAACTCGCTAGAAGAAGTGGTTAGAGGTGTTTGTTTGGGTTTAAACTGTTAGTAGATAGAGGTATGGGAATTGATTTGGAGGAAGGAGGTAATAAAAGTATGTGTTTGTGGGAGAAAGGAATTGGCAAAACGATCAGGGAAAGAGAAGGTCCGCAAAATAACAATTCACTTAGGGTATATTACACTAACAGTAGAAGTCTAAGAAATAAAATTAACGAATTAAATGCTCTTGTCTGCACAGAAAAAATAGATATTATTGCACTTACCGAAACGTGGATGAATGTAGAAAATAGAGAACTATTAGCTGAATATCAAATATATGGATTTAAACTATTTCACACAGATAGATATATTAGACGAGGAGGTGGAGTAGCCATATATGTTAGGGACAATTTGAAATGTAGTCTCAAAGAGGGAATCAAAACAGAGCCACACTCAGAAACTATTTGGATTGAATTAAACGAAAAAGCTAATAATATTATAATAGGAGTAATATATAGGCCACCAAATTTAGACAGAATGGAAGCAAAGCATCTATGGGATGAAATATCTAGAGCATCTAGATCTAACAGTATTTATGTCATGGGTGACTTTAATTTTAGCGGAATAAACTGGTTGAACAAAACAGGGAATAGTGAAGCAGAAGATTTTCTAGAATTAATTGACGATTGCTTTCTTACGCAACACATTAAGGAACCAACACGGGAAAATAATATTTTAGATTTAGTGTTAACTAACAGGGAAACGCAAATTAATGACATCGAAATAGGGAGTGAGCTAGGGAGCAGTGATCACCAAGAAATCAGATTTAGCATAGAATGGAATAGACCAGTAGGAGAAAATTCTGTTAAAGTGCCAGATTTTCGAAAAGCTGATTTTAATAGCCTAAGAAATTTTTTGGGTCAAATTGATTGGAAAGGCTTGGGTATGGGGTGTGGGCCGGTCTTGGAGCGAGACATGAACCCAGCGATAGGTGACTTAAATGGGGATTTCGATGTGGATTCAATATATAACTTATTTAAGAATATTCTAAACAAAGCACAGGAACGTAGTATACCATACAAATTGAATAGATCGTATACTAATGACCCAAAGTGGATAACAAAGAATTTGAAGAACCTTATAGGTAAAAAGAGAGCTTGGTACAAAAGGATTAAAAATGGGGAGGTCACTTTAGAACAGGAATTCGTACAATTGGTTAGAAATGTTAAAAAAGAGATAAGGAAAGCAAAAAGAAACTATGAAGTTCGCATAGCAGGGCAAGCAAAGACAAATCCTAAAGGGTTTTTTCAGTTATATCGTACTAAGACTAGGGAAAGGATAGGTCCATTAAAAACTGAGACAGGTCAAATAACAGATAGTGATGAAGAGATGAGTAGTATTTTTAATAAATATTTTGTATCTGTATTTACTAAAGAGGAACTTAACAATATGCCTTCAGCCGAACAAGTCTATGTGGGTGGGGACGAGGACAGGTTGACGAGTTTAGCAGTTACCAGGGAGGATGTTCTTAAACAAATAGTAAAACTCAAACCAAACAAATCCCCAGGGCCGGATGAAGTGTTTGCTAGGGTGCTTAAAGAATGCAAAGAGGAGCTTTGTGACCCACTGTCAACCATATTTAATAAATCAATAGAGTCAGGCAGAGTGCCAGAGTTTTGGAAAGTTGCTAATGTGATACCCGTTTTTAAGAAAGGAGATAGATCACTTGCGTCTAACTATCGACCAATTAGCCTAACGTCTATTGTGGGAAAGTTACTCGAATCTATAATAGCAAATAAAATTCGTCTTCATCTTGAAAAACATAAATTAATACTTGAGTCGCAACATGGTTTTATAAATGGCCGTTCATGTTTAACAAATTTGTTATCTTTTTATTCTAGCATTGTTGAGGCAGTTGATAGTGGTAAGGATTGCGATGTTGTATACCTTGACTTTAGCAAAGCTTTTGATACAGTGCCACATGAAAGACTGATTAAAAAAATAGAGTCTCATGGTATTGGGGGTGCTATATTAAGCTGGATTAGGGCATGGCTATACCAAAGGAAACAGAGAGTTAGTATAAATGGAATCAAGTCAGAGTGGGAAAATGTTGTAAGTGGAGTGCCTCAAGGCTCTGTCCTGGGACCTCTGTTGTTTATAATATATATAAATGATTTAGATTCAGGTTTGAGTAGCAACATTTGCAAATTTGCCGATGATACGAAAATCGGTAGGGAAATTAATTCGGAGGAGGACTCACTATCACTTCAAGTTGATCTAGATAGGGTTTTGAAATGGTCAAAGGATTGGCAGATGCAGTTTAATGCTGATAAATGTAAAGTTCTGAGGTTAGGTAATGATGATAGAGTTACAAGATACGAGCTAGATGGTGTTGTGATTGCGAAGTCGGATTGCGAAAGGGATCTGGGAGTTATGATTAGTAAGAATTTAAAACAAAAGGATCAATGCATAAATGTTCGTAATAAGGCAAATCGGACACTTGGATTTATTAATCGCAGCATTAGTAACAAGACACCTGGTGTGGTTCTCAAGCTATATCTTGCTCTAGTTAGGCCCCATTTAGATTATGCAGTTCAGTTTTGGTCGCCATATTATAGAATGGATATAAATTCACTTGAACGTGTCCAGCGTAGGATGACTAAGTTAATTCCCCAAATTAGAAATCTTTCATATGAAGAAAGATTAACAAAGCTTAAGTTGCATTCACTGGAAAGGCGAAGAGTTAGGGGCGACATGATAGAGGTTTACAAGTGGGTGAATGGACATAACAAGGGGGATATTAATAGGGTATTAAAAGTATCAACGCAGGACAGAACACGAAACAATGGGTATAAATTGGATAAGTTTAGATTTAGGAAAGACTTGGGTAAATACTGGTTCAGTAACAGGGTTGTAGATTTGTGGAACCAATTGCCGCGTAACGTGGTGGAGGTGGGGTCCCTCGATTGTTTCAAGCGCGGGTTGGACAAGTATATGAGTGGGATTAGGTGGTTATAGAATAGGAGCTGCCTCGTATGGGCCAATAGGCCTTCTGCAGTTACCTTTGTTCTTATGTTCTTAAGTGAATTTATATCCATTCTATAGTATGGCGACCAAAACTGAACTGCATAATGTAAATGGGGCCTAACCAGAGCAAGATACAGCTGAAGAACCACACCAGGTGTCTTGTTACTAACGCTTCGATTAATAAATCCCAGTGTCCTATTTGCCTTATTACGAGCATTCATGCATTGATCCTTTTGTTTTAAATTCTTACTAATCATAACTCCCAGATCCCTTTCACAATCTCAACACCATCTAGCTCGTATCTTGTAACTATTATCATTACCTAGTCTCAAAACTTTACATTTATCAGCATTAAACTGCATCTGTCAATCTTTTGACCATTTCAAAACCCTATTTAGATCAACTTGAAGTGATAGTAAGTCTTCTTCCATGTTAATTTCCCTACCTATTTTTGTATCATCTGCAAATTTGCAAATGTTGCTACTCAACATAGGAACACAAGAACACAAGAACAAAGGCAACTGCAGAAGGCCCACCGGCCCATACGAGGCAGCTCCTACCTACAACCACCCAATTAATTTGCCAGTTCCTTTACGACTTGGGACTTAAATCCATTTACACTTTGGGCTTCTGAGTCTTTTAGTTTGTCAATGCTCTTCCTGATTGTGTCGCGTGTAATTGGTATTTCTCTTAATTCATTCTCTTTAACTCCAACAAACATTTGTGTTGGTGATGGGATGTCATTCAAGCTTTCTAGTGTGAACACTGATGTTAGGTATTCATTGAGAGTGTTTGCCGCCCTTTTATCATACAACTTAACATTGTTAGTCTCATCTTTTATGGATCCTACGGAGTCAGTTCTTTGTTTTGGTTTTACTTCGTGTATATTTGCCAGAAACGCTATGCGTATTAGTGGCTTTAGGTATTGTATTTTATTGTATGTTACTGGTGGCAGACTCTTCGTGGAATGGCAGGGGGACAGTAGCAAGGAAGACAACTTTTGCGAAGTATGTGAATTTCCTTAGATCTTCAATCAATGTTTCTAAAGACACTGAAGCT
>NW_027189133.1:2347223-2362119 GCF_040958095.1 Procambarus clarkii
CCTATGTTCCTTATCATGTTTCCATATTCTCTATAAGTTCATATTCCCTGCATGCTCACTCTATTCATCAACTTTTTCTTACATGTTTTCTGCGTTCACCGTATGTTCACTGTGTTCATTCCATGTTCTACAAATGTTCACAGCATGCTCAGTTCAATTCTTTTCACCTGTTTTTCTCATTTTTTTCTGTTTTCTATCATTTTCCCCGTATGTTCACTATGTTCTTTGTCAGGTTTTCATGTACATCATATGTTCTCTGTATAACTTTTATACTCATTATTCATGTTCTCAATGTTCTTAGCTTGTTCTTCACATGTTCAGTGTTCATTCTTGTATTCCCTATGTTCCTTATCATGTTTTCATATTCTCTATAAGTTCATACTCCCTGCATGCTCACTCTATTCATCAACTTTTTCTTACATGTTTTCTGTGTTCACCGTATGTTCACTGTGTTCATTCCCCTACTTAACCTCAATTTTTTTTATGTTCTTTGTTTCTTTAAACCAATTTGTTTCTTCCATTCACTAACTAGTTCTTTGTCAAATAATGTTATACGGCAATACAGTCCCCTCAACAATTTTAGTCACTCAGTTTTTATTTACAAAACTGTGTCAAAGTAATTCTCGTCGTCGTCAGCTTAATAGTTCTACCAACCCATTCTTAAACAAATCTACACTTTATTCAGTTCCAAATTTACAAAGACAAACCTTTTCTTGTAACTTCTTTACTAAAAATCTTTCGCCAATCAACTAAAACATAGTCACTTTCCTCATTTCTCAACTAAACTTATTATCCAATCAACCAAAAATAGTCAAAGGAATCTTTCCAACCCTGTTCATAACTAAACTTATTCCCTAGTCATCAGAAAAATATCCGTGTTCTTCATGTTTCATTGTCATTTCATAACTAAAATTATCCATCAATCAACAGAAAAAGTCATATTCATCATCATTGTTCCTAACTAAAATTATGTTTTGGCAAGTAAGAAAAATAACCAAAGATATCTTTCATCGCTGTTCTTAACGGACATTATACTTTGGGGAGCACAAAATAGTCTCCCTCATCATGTTTGTCTTTTCCTTAACTACAAGTATTCATCAGTCAAATAAAAATAGCTACTTCATCATGTTTCCCTGTCATTTCTTAACTGAAATGTCACTTCTCTCATCTGAAATAGACATGTATAACCTCTTTCCATCACTGTTCTTAACTAAAGTAGCCTTTCACTTTGCTAAAATAGTCATATTCATCATTGTTCCTAACTAAATTATATGTCGTTAAGTAAGAAATATAGTCAAAGACACTCTTCGAGACATCAAGGACTTACTCAAAGACATCAAAGTTACTCTTGTTGTTCTCAGAAGTCATTCTCAAAGTCATCACCGATTTTCTCAGAGTCACCAAAGTTATTCTCTGAGTTAACAAAATACTACTCATGTTCTCAGAAGTCATTCTCAAAGTCCTCACTGATTTTCTCAGAAACAGCAAAGTTATGCTCGGAGTCACCTTCGTTCTTCAGAGAAACTTTCCAAAACATCGTTGTTCATCAAAGTTATTCTCGGAGTCATCAAAGGTATTCTCTAACTCACTTTTGGTCATTAAAGTTAATTTCTATGTTATAAAAGTTTGTCTCAGAGACATCTAAGTTCATCTTAGAGTCATCAAATGTAATCTCTAACTCACTTTTGTTCATCAAAGTTGATCTCAGAGTTAACAAAGGTAATCTCTAACTCACTCTCGTTCATCAAAGTTGTTTCAAAGACATCGAAGTTAATCTCAGAGTTATCCAAAGATATTCTCATGTCCACAAAGTTATTCCAAGAGACGCCAAAGTCAATCTCAGACATTTTCGTTCATAAAAGTTATTCTCAGAGACAACTAAAGTTATTCTCTAAGAGCTATCAAAAGTTATTCTCAGTTAAGATATGTTATTCTCTAAGTGCCCTTCCGTTCATCAAAGACATTCTCTAAGCTCTCAAAGTTATTCTCTAAGACAACAAAGTCATTCTCAGTCATCAAAAGTTATTCTCAGACTCACCTTCGTTATTCAAAGAAGCCTTCCGAGACATCCTCGTTCAACAAAACCAACCTCAGAGCCATCAAAAAGTTAAATACAGTCATCAAAGTTATTCTCTAAGTAACTTTTCGTTCATCAGAGAAGCTTTCTAAGACATCTTTGTTCATCAAAGTTGATCTCTAAGACATCAATGTTGTTCTCTAAGACATCAATGTTGTTCTCTAAGACATCAATGTTGTTCTCTAAATCATAAAGTTAATCTCTAAGACATCAATGTTGTTCTCTAAATCATAAAAGTTAATCTCTAAGGCACCTTCGTCTACTAGAGAAACTTTCCAATCCATCTTCGTTGATCAAAGTTATTCTCAGAATCATCAAAGAGATCTCTAATTCACTTTCGTTCACCAAAAGTTGTTCTCTAAGACACATTCGTTCATCAAAGAAACTCTCCGTCCATCATGTTATTCTTCAAGTCATCTTCAGTCATAAAATTTCTCTCCAAAATGTAACTAGTTCAGCTTTTCATACCAAACCCGCGCTTCTGTTAAATATATTTTCTTAGTCACTTTACCCTAAAACTGTTCTCAGAACTACACTGTCCAAATCCTAACCTATCCTCTCCACCCAATGTTACTTAGTTAGCGCAACGTTCCTAAACTTGACTTTACCTATCCTAACTTAACTTACCTTACCTTTACCTATCGTACCTAACTTAACCTGCATAACATAACTTTACCTATCCTAACAGGACTTACCTTACATTACTTATCTTACTTAACTTAACCTACACAACCTAACTTACATAACTTATCTTACATATCCTAAAGTAACCTAACTTGCTTTACCTAACTTAATCTACATTCCCAAACTGCTGTATCCTAACTTATCTAGTCCAAACCAGCCATGATCTAACTTACATAATTATTCCTGCTTGTCTGTGTGTTTCGTCAATCATTGTCTCATATTCATTTACTCATTTCAAGGGTTAATTTCTCAAATGGACATTTTTGCATTTCAAGTGTTATTTGTTCAAAGAAAAGTGACAAAGAACTAGTTAGTGAATGGAAGAAACAAATTGGTTTAAAGAAACAAAGAACATAAAAAAAATTGAGGTTAAGTAGGGGAATGAACACAGTGAACATACGGTGAACACAGAAAACATGTAAGAAAAAGTTGATGAATAGAGTGAGCATGCAGGGAGTATGAACTTATAGAGAATATGAAAACATGATAAGGAACATAGGGAATACAAGAATGAACACTGAACATGTGAAGAACAAGCTAAGAACATTGAGAACATGAATAATGAGTATAAAAGTTATACAGAGAACATATGATGTACATGAAAACCTGACAAAGAACATAGTGAACATACGGGGAAAATGGTAGAAAACAGAAAAAAATGAGAAAAACAGGTGAAAAGAATTGAACTGAGCATGCTGTGAACATTTGTAGAACATGGAATGAACACAGTGAACATACGGTGAATGCAGAAAACATGTAAGAAAAAGTTGATGAATAGAGTGAGCATGCAGGGAATATGAACTTATAGAGAATATGGAAACATGATAAGGAACATAGGGAATACAAGAATGAACACTGAACATGTGAAGAACAAGCTAAGAATTGAAATCAACTATTTTTTTCACATTATGCTAACACCATATGTCTATATGGTGAGAGATGTAACGAAGATGGACTAAGTCATACTTTTATTTAAAAATGTCATTTTGGGCTGCAAAAGTTGATTGCGTTACGTTACGTTACGTTACATTGTGTTACAGAGGGCTAAAGGGGGTAGATGCCAATATTTTATATGGTGAGAGATGTAATGAAGATGGACTAAGTCATACTTTCATTTAAAAACGATATTTGGTCTGTAGAAAGTTGATTTGCGTTACGTTACGTTACATTGTGTTATAGAGGGTTAAAACTGGTATACCGTAATATTCATATGCTATGAGATGTAATGGAGATATTGTGTTTGGCTAAATGAGTTCACATTTCAATAATGATATTCGGACAACAGCCAGAAAGTTGATCTCTACGTTACTTAATGATGATATAATGCGATGCAATCGTGTGCTAATATTTTATTTGTGTTAGAATGTAAGGGCTATAGGAGTTTGTCTAGACTTGCATACATTTTCAAACGCTATTTATGTAGGCAGTAGAACGACTGGTTTCCCATTACGCTACATTGACTGTGTTACAAGAACTGAAAAAACAGACTTAACCCACACCTATTTCACTATTGACTCACCGGTCTTATTCTCATCGATTGGTGTTTACATTGGATGACGTAGGTCTTAAGAGAGACAGCCTTGATGGAGAAAGATACGCGAACAGCGGCATCCGGAGAAAGGAAATGATGTTACTTTCCCCAACTACTAAATGATCTGGAGAGAGAGAGAGAGAGAGAGAGAGAGACTGAGAGACAGAGAGACGGAGAGAGAGAACAGCAAATTATGATTTGTTATAATAATAAGACTGAAGACCCGCTTATGACTGGATAATCTTTAAAAAAATGCTATTTCAGCAAAGAATGGTGATACTAAAGCTTAGTTGAACATCCGGTCTGGGAAGGGGGCAGTGATGGTTCGGCCATGGAGGGGGTGGTAGGGGTAAGGGTAAGTGGGGGTGGACGGGGGAGGGTAAGGGTCATCCCTTTACATTGACTATCTCAGTACGCCTCAATCCGCCGCGAAGGTGAGACCTTGACAAGATAGCCCCGCACAGCTGTAATGGATGGATGTAGGACGGAGAGGTGATGGAGATTGAGTAAACATGCATACATTTCATTGATCACAGTTAACAAGAACAATTTGTAGGTAGAGATCGCGTCTCCGTGACGATGTGAAATGTTTCTCTCTTTTAGTAAACGCTAACCTACTGACTTTGACTGAGTTTACTAAGTGAAGTGTCGTGTGGTGGACTTTAGAGAGGGAGAGAGACAGAGACAGAGACAGAGACAGAGTGAGAGATAGAGAGAGAGAGAGAGACAGAGAGAGAGAGACAGAGAGAGAGAGAGAGACAGAGAGAGAGAGATAGAGAGAGAGAGAGAGAGAGAGAGAGAGAGAGAGAGAGAGAGAGAGAGAGAGAGAGAGAGAGAGAGAGAGAGAGAGAGAGACAGGGAGACAGAGAGAGAGAGAGAGAGAGAGAGAGACAGGGAGACAGAGAGAGAGAGAGAGAGAGAGAGAGAGAGAGAGAGAGAGAGACAGGGAGACAGGGAGACAGGGAGAGAGAGAGAGAGAGAGAGAGAGAGAGAGAGAGAGAGAGAGAGAGAGAGAGAGAGAGAGAGAGAGAGAGAGACAGAGACAGAGACAGAGATAGAGAGAGAGAGACATGGAGACAGATTGAGAGAGAGTCGCAGACCCTGGCGAAACGCAATGGTAATGGGTGTCCCACCACTTCCGGTGTCGTAGGAGAAATACCCAGACTAGTTGGAAAGATGATCAGTCAGGCTCCAACCTGCGACCAGTACGCTTACCCCGTCGCGACATTGAAAAACGCTTTAGGTAATGGTACACTCCCCTCCTGCAGGAGACTTTGCCCTCATCCTCACACACACACACACACTTAGCTCTTCCTGTAGGGGACGTTAATGGTTTGTCTAACCACATAATGGCCCGCTGCAGTCTCACAACGAGAGTGACTTCTCTCTTTCTTGACCCAAACACAGAAAAAGCAGTCAGGCTCCAACCTGCGATCAGTACGCTTACCCCGTCGCGACATTGAAAAACGCTTTAGGTAATGGTACACTCCCCTCCTGCAGGAGACTTTGCCCTCATCCTCACACACACTTAGCTCTTCCTGTAGGGGACGTTAATGGTTTGTCTAACCACATAATGGCCCGCTGCAGTCTCACAACGAGAGTGACTTCTCTCTTTCTTGACCCGAACACAGAAAAAGCCAGGTGCAGTCCCGTGTCTTTTCCATGCATTTCTTACAAACATCACTTAAGACCTTCCTGTAGGGGAGTCAATGGGTTTGTCTAACCACATAATGGCCCAGAGCACTCTCTCCCGACGCGGGGAAACTCCATCCAGCTCCCATCCCAAAACAACATAACAGACCGTGCTGCCTTCTCCTCTCATCTACACACTAACTCACGATCAACTCTTTTACTCCTTCCTCCATCTTCCTTCTATTTTCTTACTCTATCACTTGCTAAACACACATATTCATTTCTCTCCTTCCTCTTACTCCACCACTTACTCTCACACAACAAGAACTCCAATCTTTCCTGACCACTTACCTTAACCCCCGAGGACTGGAGCGACGCGCTCCAATTACCTCCGACACGCGCCATAACTTCCGGGAAATTCCCCTAACCCGCGAGGACTAGAGTGACGCGTGCGCCACCTGTCAGCTGCTGCCCAACACCTGTCCTTCCGTTTCTTACAACAACACAACTCTTTCTTAACCACAACACACAGAAAAGCTCCCCAAAACCACGAGGACTGGAGCGACGCGATTAACTTTCCTCCAACACCTGTCATAACATCCCGGAAATTCCCCGGAAAAAACTTGAGGACGGGAGCGACGCGTGGCACCGCCAGGTGGCACTCAACCTGAGCTCCACCTGGCGGTGCCGCGCGTCGCTCTAGTCCTCAACTTCACTACTAAGCTTCTGTTCGCCAATTTTAACCCATTACGGATAATGTACAATATTTATATTCTTAAATTGGTATTTCTCTTAATTCATTCTCTTTAACTCCGACAAACATTTGTGTTGGTGATGGGATGTCATTCAAGTTTTCTAGTGTGAACACTGGTATTAGGTATTTAGGTATTGTATTGTATGTTAGGAGAAAATTCTGTTAAAGTGCCAGATTTTCGAAAAGCTGATTTTAATAGCCTAAGAAATTTTTTGGGTCAAATAGATTGGAAAGTCTTGGGTATGGGGTGTGGGCCGGTCTTAGAGCGAGACATGAACCCAGCGACAGGTGATGTAAAAGGGGATTTCGATGTGGATTTAATATATAACTTATTTAAGAATATTCTAAACAAAGCACAGGAACGTAGTTTACCATTCAAATTGAATAGATCGAATACTAATGACCCAAAGTGGATAACAAATAATTTAAAGAACCTTATAGGTAAAAGGAGAGCTTGGTACAAAAGGATTAGGAATGGGGAAGTCAGTTTAGAACAGGAATTCATACAAGTGGTTAGAAATGTTAAAAAAGAGATTAAGAAAGCAAAAAGAAACTATAAAGTTCGCATAGCAGAGCAAGCAAAGTCAAATCCTAAAGGTTTTTTTCAGTTATATCGAACTAAGACTAGGGAAAGGATAGGTCCATTAACATCTGAGACAGGTCAAATAACAGATAATGACAATTGATTGATGAGGATTAAGCCACCCAAAAGGTGGCACGGGCATGAATAGCCCGTAAGTGGAGGCCCTTTTGAGCCATTACCAGTATCAATAGATGATACTGGAGATCTGTGGAGGCGCGACTGCACCCTGCGTGACGGGAGATGTCTCCCGGACCAAGTGGTGACCAGATGGTGAAAATGACAAGGAGATGAGGCAAATATAAGCTTTCACTGGTATCTTATCTGGATTGCCAGTGAGAAGTAAGGCTCCTGTGTAATCGACACCAATAGTCTCAAAGGGACGAAGATGAACTACTCTTTCTTCAGGGAGTGGTGGAGGTCCTGGGTAAGGACACACTCGAGCGTCGTGTCTTTTGCAGATCACATAGAATTTAGTAATTGATTTGACTGTTTGACGACCTTGTGGAAGCCAATATTTTTGTCTAAGGTTGGTGAGAGTGTCTAACACTCCTCCATGCAAAGTACCATATTGATGGTGATGTAAAACTAGAAGTTTGGTGATAATGTGGTGACGTGGTAGAAGGATCGGATTCTTGGTATCCAAATCCATTTTTGCATGAAGCAAACGTCCTCCACACCTTAATCTATTTTGATTGTTGGCATCATACCAGATACCTAGAGACTTATGTAATTTATCTGGAAGATTTTCATATTCGCTTCCATATGTCTCTTGCTGTGCACGTTTGATCCAGTAGAGGATAGGATTGGGAAACTTATGTCTGATTCCTATCTTAGCAAGAAAGTCAAACACATGTGCTGTCACTCTTAATAACTTACTCAAGTTGGAATAATTGTGAGGATTAATAGCTAAGATTCGATGAGGTTCTGGTTCTTTCATGGGAGTAGTGATATTGGTCACTATGACTTGTGGCTTTTGTTTGGGCCACTGACCACCAACAAGCCATGAAGGTCCATTAAACCACATCGAAGACTTGATAAGTTGTTTTAGTGTTAATCCTCGAGATAAATAATCTGCAGGATTGTCCTTAGTAGGAACATGTCTGAATTTATATCTAGCAGATAATTCATGAATTTCCCTAACACGATTACTGGCGTAGGGAGTTTTATTATTGTTGTTTCTTACCCATTGTAAGACTGCCTCATTGTCTGACCACACAACAATCTCACCAAAGTGGATATTATTGAGTGTCCCGGCCAGGCAATGAGCCAATCTGACTCCCACCAGCAATACAGTCAACTCCATTTGAGGTAAAGATCTCTTCTTAATGGGAGCAACTCTTGATTTAGATGTGAGCAAAATTGATTGTGCACTATTAACTAAGTAGGCTACAGCGCCATACGCTTTGCCAGAGGCATCGCAAAAAACGTGCAAATTTGTGGGCAAGTTTGGTCCTGAAGCATTACGAGGAAATTTCAAAACACCTAATTGATTGAAATCCGTTGTATCTGCCATTTATCTTGCAACTCAATTGGCAACGGATCATCCCATCCCATATGTTTCTGCCAGCATTCCTGCATTAGGAGTTTGCCCTTTATTAATATAGGACTAAGTAAGCCTAAAGGGTCAAATGATTGACTGACATACGAGAGTAATTTTCTCATGGTAAGGGATGAATTATCGGTTTGTACTGACTTGACATTAATCTCGTCAGTACTTGTGTTCCATTCCACACCCAGAACTTTTGATTGATTAGATACCTGATAACCTGGAAACTGTTTCTCGATTAACTGGTTTAATGATTTATTATTTGAGGCCCATGATTGTAGTGGCATATTGGCTCCTAATAACTCACGGTTAGCCTCATGGTAGATTTCTACCAAATTGGATTGATCATTTGTAGTTCCCTGGAAATTATCGACATACAAGTTGTCACTGATTTCTGCCTTATAAGGGCTATTTGACTTCCTCAAATGTGTATCTAATGTTGCTTGCAGTAGAAACGGGGAGGAAGTCGCTCCGAATAGCACTGAGGCAAAACGATAAGTTATGATATCACTGTTAGGATCCAGTGGGTCCTTAATCCAGAGAAACTTGGTGTAATTACGATCCTCCTCTTGTAAACCTACTCTAAGGAAAGTTTTACTGATATCAGCAGTATAAGCAAAAATACCAGTACGGAATCGTAATAACACATCATGTAGCCTTTGTGTTAGGCTAGGTCCCGTTTGGAGACATTCATTCAAAGACACGCTGTTTGGCTTCACTTTAGCACTACAGTTGAAGACAATACGTATTGGTATTGTCAATGAATCTTTCACCACAGCGTGATGGGGTAAATAGTGACCTATTTTCCGGTCAACATTATAAACAACTTTGATAAATTTACTGTTGAGTTGTTGTTGGATTAGTTGATGATACATGTTCAGTTTGTCTGGCTGCTTCTGCAGTCATGTTAATTGAGACTGTAATTGTGAGGCTGCCATGAAATAATTAACTGGAAGTTGTGGATGATTCAACTTACATGGTAGTCTCACCCAGTATTGTTTATCTTTATAGACAACTGTATCCAGATATTGCTGGTAAGTTCACATATCATCAGGGCTTGGTTGTTCAGGGACAATACCTAAAGTGTCTAAATCCCACAGACGATGTACAGGTGGATCAGACTCAATATCTTCAGATATTTCTCTGAAATGTAGGGGTGACTTCTCTAAGCCTAGTCACGCCACTATTGTATTGTTAGATTGTTGGTTGGTTGACGCTGGATTTTGTTGGAAAAGCACCAGTCCAGTAAGCAACTTGCCTCCAGCAGATGACAACAAATTCATTCCGTGTTGTCTGGTGCATCCAGTTATAAATTTATAATAATGGTCAGCGCCTATAACTATTCCAACATCAGTGAGGCAGTCAGAATTTATTTTGTAGTCTGCTAGCCTCATGCGGTTTCATTTAAGATATCTCGCAGTGCGAGCTAATCCTGTGACCTGCAGGTCTGTAGGAAGTTTGTCTACTACTACCTCTTGTATTGGACTAGTGGAAGATCCAAGTCTCACTAATACCTTAACTACTTGGTATTCACGAGGTCCACTATTAGTCAAGAACCCAGAAATATTCAATCTCACACTTTTGGCAGGTTTTAATTTTAACTGCTCGACTAATTGTTGTGTGATGAAGGTTTTCTGTGATCCTTGATCAAAAAGACCTCTAGTGTTAACTCTAGATTTCCTGTTAATTAATCTAAGTTGAGCTGTAGGCAGAGTGGTATTATTGCCTGACTCAGTAGCAAGTACATTTATTTCTTGATGTACCTTGCAATATTGTACTGTGGTAGAATTCGTGGAATTCGTCCCAGTTGTCATGGATTGGGTAGAAGTTTTTCTACATAAGGCATAATGATGTATACCTTTGTTGCATCTACTGCATGAACGTAGTTGCACTACACATTTACTGGGATCATGAGAGCCCATGCACTTGGTGCACCTGTGTATTTCTTGTAACCGTTTAATCCTGGTATTAAAGTTAGGATAAGCAGTGCATTGGTAGGTGGCATGTTCTTGACTACAGAACAGACACCTTATCTCTCTGGTTGACTTTGTCCCTTTAGTAGACAAGTCATTGGTTACATCAGAAGGAGATACTGAATAAGTACCTACATTACCACTCCCTTTTCCAGTGGATTGAGCAGTCCTAGGTTTAAATTTATTAGACTTATTTAAACTCGTTTTGGGTTTGACTGAAGTGTCAATATGAGCTGAGTTACGATGGGAGTTAGTAGAAAAGTTTGAAACACTTTTCCCATCTTGGTTGGCTCTTTGTCTTTCGACTAAGGTATGTAGACCTTCTGTAATTTATTTCAAGGTCAGAAAGGTTTTATTGTACATAGTACACAATTTATCTAAGGTTTCTCTTGGCAATTTTCGCCTAATAACTACTTTGGTCATCCATTCAGCTGTCTGAATTTGGACTTTAAGGCTTAAGGCCTTGAGTAAAGATTCTAACTCTAGCCTGAAAGTTTGGAGAGAATCTGTAGTATTATTAGCAGATGGTAAATCTAGTAATTTTTGAACTAAGACAGTAATAGTTCTCTCCTTGTTATCGTAGTTGGTTTTGAGCAATTGAACAGCTAGGGAGTAACCATCACTGGTCAGTGTTTTATTAGAGATTACTTTCAAGGCTTCATTTCGCAACAAGCCTTGTAAATAAGTGAATTTGGTTGTTTGAGGAATGTTGACTTTAGAGTCTACTGCATCCACGAATTTACTCCAGAAATCATCCCAACTTTCATTCTCGTTACCAGAGAATGTGGGTATATTGATTTGAGGTAATTTGACATCAGGATCTGTATGTGCAGTAGAAGTTATTGTTAATTTGTTTTTAGCAATTTGCTTTTTAAAGGGTTGAAGCTTAACCTGTATGTCATCTTCATACTTGGCTAAGTCATTTACAACATCCTCAAGTTCACTATTACCTATAGAAGTTGAGTGAAGTTCTGTCAAATACAGATTCATATGTTGCTTAATATGGGCGAATTTGCTTTCAGCAACTTGAAGTAAATCTTCTAATTCTAAGTAGTCAACAGGTGACTGTTGTGACAGATTTTGACATTTAGTAATCTGTCGGGTCAAATGACCTTTCAGACCGATAAGGGTCCTTTTAATTTTTCCAGCCGTTTCCATCTTGGTGGGTAAAGGCTGGTTTGACAGTAAATAGTTGTTACTGAGGTAACTGGGATATTGACTCATTCAATGGAGTTCAATATCAATAATAATAGCCTAATATATTTGAATAGACTACACTACCTCTTTCAGAGGTTAATTTACCTACCTAACAAGAAATAACTAATTATTCTGAGTAGTGCTTGAACTTCACCATTAACTTTCGTCCGGCTAGCTCATCCTTATCACCATTAGATGTAATGGTGTAGGTTCGTAATGGTTCGTAGCCACAGGCTACGAACCCATGACATAGCGCTCGCGGAATGCCAGGCGAGTGTCCTACCACTACACCACCTGCTGCAATATTATTATACAAGAAATATTAGTTATTATAATCTGTTACGGCCCTCTCGGGTCGCAACTGGGTTCTTACTCTGATGTTGTTAGAGGAAGGGTATCCGGCCCCAAGCCAGTAGTGGCTTTCAAGGGATGTGATCCGTAACGCAAGTAAATTAAAAGGGGAAGGGAAATAAAGTCAAAAACTTAATATAATATAATGACCGCCACCAATAAATAATATATAAAAAGATTACACGGGGGAAGGGGTATAAACACTTATTTACACTGTCGTCTTCTTCTGAAGACTCTGGATCCTCTCGGTGTCAAGCCCTCGGTGCTCTCATGGCCTCACGACGAATTCTTCAAGAAGCTGAGTCTACCTCGGCCACAGGCTAGCCAAAACGCAGTTCCACTGGGGGCACCGCCGTGGAGGCCGTCAACCACAAGTCCAGCAGACTGCTGGCAGGTTCCGGATCAGCAACGCTGGTCAGGCCACTCCACGAGCGATACTAGGGTTGCACCCTAGTCAGGAGCCTCGTGTGATACCACAGATCACTCTCCTGTCCACAATACCCCAGTGGTCAATCGTCTCCACCAGTCAGTCCCGGGTATGACAATCCTCAACTGCCGCTTCACAGGCAGGGTAACACCACAGTGTTCATCCGGGAGGCGACTCACAGCTGCTGCAGCAAAACACCTGGTGTCGAGACGGCTGCCTTGGGTAGACTGACTCAACTTCCCTTACAGCAGTCCCAGGTCGACTCTGTAAGCAGACACGTCATCAATAACAGGTACACACTAAAGCACCTCACTTACAGGCTCAGACACAAACGCCCGACATATCCACTCCATAGATTGCGTTGTCGTCTGAGCACCACCTCGCCAGAGGTCAGCAGCGGCTGTGTTGTGAGCTGAACAGGACTGGAAACTGGCCCTCGTAGCCAGTACACCTCCTCCTCACCAGGTGTCGTCGTCCATTTGGAGGGGGTTTCGGGAGCTGACCCACAGATGGCGCGGTCGTCACTGCTCCGTGCTTGGACGCTGAATTCGGGTTCGTAACATAATCGTAAATACTAAATACCTGGATAACACAGGTGGCCTGTTGTTGTGTTGATTTAGGGGTGAAGATCGTGGGATCGGGTGCGAGCCACCTGCACCATACTTTCTAAGGCGTCCATCTCATAACAAAAACAAATCCGTGCATTCATACACAAACAGAGACCCTGTGCTTATTCGAATACTTGCAATTCTTTTACTTAAAATAATAACAATTAGATTAATAATAATTAACATAATTTTTACTCAAGATTCACAAAAATCATTAATACTATTTTAAAAGAAAATTTAAAAGACATCTAAAAACAGGTATACAGACTTTGTGTGATATTTTATTCAACATTATATATTAATAGAATGTTGTAACTATTATTTGTAAATATTAGGTAGTTGCCAGCTACGTATATCGCATATAAACGTTGCAAAAAGATTTTAGATTGAATTAACACATTACACATTTATGGAGTAATTAACAACAAAACAATCTTTATTTTCATTGCAGAACATATATCAGAGCATACTAGTGGCTCATACATTTAAAATAGTGTGATTTTTAAACAATTCGGTTGTAAACCCGCAGAACCGCCTGAAATAATTCATTATTTTAAATTCCATATATAATCATTAATAATTTTCGGCAGCTATCAAGGTTCTCCATAGATAAATTCCTGTACTCTAACAAGATGCTACTTGCTGTTTAAATTCTTGGAAAATCGTAATGACCAGCGACATAAAATATAACAATGAAATAGTAGCTGGTAACTGTACGTGAACGTAAAATTAAATTCCAAATTGATTAGATGTTTTCCTAAATATAAAGATCGACCTGAAGGAATTTTATGAATTAAGGACTAATTAAGGAAAAAAAATAGGTAATTTTACTTGAAGAACAGATACCAGAGAATAGTTAGTGAGTACATTTATATTGTATAATGGGAGAAAGCCCCTGGTAGCCGCGAATTAAAATAACCACCTACATTAAATGATAACTAGGAAATAGTATCTGGAAACTTTATCTGAACGAAAACACAATACCAATTTGTTTAGATGTTTTTCTTAATATAAAGATCAACAGTAAGGAATCTTATTCATTATGGACAAATTAACAAAGAAAACGATAATTTTCATTGAGGACCATATATTAGAGCATACTTAGTCACTTATATATTAAAAGTATTGTGTATTTTGAACTATTGGGGTTGTAAACAAACAGAACGGCCTACCCGAAAAGTCGTAACATAAAATGTTGCATATGTTTGCTAATTTATTATTTGATAAATGATTATTATTAATTTACGACAACTATAGAGGTTTCCCATTAGTTAAATTACTGTAGTGTGACTAAATGCTACTACAAAACCTATATAAATCCTGGGAAAGTCACAATGACCAGCGACATTAAAGCATGGAGGGTTAAATAGTAACAGGCAACTGTCGGCGAACGAAAAATTCATTTCCAAATTTATTAGATGTTTTCCTAAATATAAAGAGCGATAGGCTGGAATTTTCTGGATTATGGCCTAATTAAGGCAAAAATATATATATTTTTACTTGAAGAACAAATATCAGAGCATAGTCAGTGAG
>NW_027189133.1:2362619-2420119 GCF_040958095.1 Procambarus clarkii
TTGATTGCTGGTGTCAACCTAATGTGTAGTGCCTCGCAGATATCTAGCCGCCTGCTCAACCTGTCCTCTTAAAAAAACGTCAACATTTGCCGTTTGACTCTACGGCTGTTTTTGGACGTTATTTTGTGTAAAACTTCGTCTATTATCGCTTCATGGACTATCTCTTGTTATACAATGAAATGCCACACTCTTATTATTCTATAACTCACTGACTATGCTCTGATATTTGTTCTTCAAGTAAAAATATATATATATTTGCCTTAATTAGGCCATAATCCAGAAAATTCCAGCCTATCGATCTTTATATTAAGGAAAACATCTAATAAATTTGGAAATGAATTTTTTCGTTCGCCGACAGTTGCCTGTTACTATTTAACCCTCTATGCTTTAATGTCGCTGGTCACTGTGACTTTCCCAGGATTTATATAGGTTTTGTAGTAGCATTTAGTCAGACTACAGTAATTTAACTAATGGGAAACCTCTATAGTTGTTGTAAATTAATAATACTCATTTATCAAATAATAAATTAGCAAACATATGCAACATTTTATGTTACGACTTTTCGGGTAGGCCGTTCTGTTTGTTTACAACCCCAATGGTTCAAAATACACAATACTTTTAATATATAAGTGACTATGTATGCTCTAATATATGGTCCTCAATGAAAATTATCGTTTTCTTTGTTAATTTGTCCATAATGAATAAGATTCTTTACTGTTGATCCTTATATTAAGAAAAACATCTAAACAAATTGGTATTGTGTTTTCGTTCAGATAAAGTTTCCAGATACTATTTCCTAGTTATCATTTAATGTAGGTGGTTATTTTAATTCGCGGCTACCAGGGGCTTTCTCCCATTATTCAATATAAATGTACTCACTAACTATTCTCTGGTATCTGTTCTTCAAGTAAAATTACCTATTTTTTTTTTCCTAATTAGTCCCTTAATTCATAAAATTCCTTCAGGTCGATCTTATATTTAGGAAAACATCTAATCAATTTGGAATTTAATTTTACGTTCACCTACAGTTACCAGCTACTATTTCATTGTTATATTTTATGTCGCTGGTCATTACGATTTTCCAAGAATTTAAACAGCTAACAGCAAGTAGCATCTTGTTAGAGTACAGGAATTTATCTATGGAGAACCTTCATAGCTGCCGAAAATTATTAATGATTATATATGGAATTTAAAATAATGAATTATTTCAGGCGGTTCTGCGGGTTTACAACCGAATTGTTTAAAAATCACACTATTTTAAATGTATGAGCCACTAGTATGCTCTGATATATGTTCTGCAATGAAAATAAAGATTGTTTTGTTGTTAATTACTCCATAAATATGTAATGTGTTAATTCAATCTAAAATCTTTTTGCAACGTTTATGTGCGATATACGTAGCTGGCAACTACCTAATATTTACAAATAATAGTTACAACATTCTATTAATATATAATGTTGAATAAAATATCACACAAAGTCTGTATACCTGTTTTTAGATGTCTTTTAAATTTTCTTTTAAAATAGTATTAATGATTTTTGTGAATCTTGAGTAAAAATTATGTTAATTATTATTAATCTAATTGTTATTATTTTAAGTAAAAGAATTGCAAGTATTCGAATAAGCACAGGGTCTCTGTTTGTGTATGAATGCACGGATTTGTTTTTGTTATGAGATGGACGCCTTAGAAAGCATGGTGCAGGTGGCTCGCACCCGATCCCACGATCTTCACCCCTAAATCAACACAACAACAGGCCACCTGTGTTATCCAGGTATTTAGTATTTACGATTATGTTACGAACCCGAATCCAGCGTCCGAGCACGGAGCAGTGACGACCGCACCATCTGTGGGTCAGCTCCCGAAACCCCCTCCAAATGGACGACGACACCTGGTGAGGACGAGGCGTACTGGCTACGAGGGCCAGTTTCCAGTCCTGTTCAGCTCACAACACAGCCGCTGCTGACCTCTGGCGAGGTGGTGCTCAGACGACAACGCCATCTATGGAGTGGATATGCCGGGCGTTTGTGTCTGAGCCTGTAAGTGAGGTGCTTTAGTGTGTACCTGTTATTGATGACGTGTCTGCTTACAGAGTCGACCTGGGACTGCTGTAAGGGAAGTTGAGTCAGTCTACCCAAGGCAGCCATCTCGACACCAGGTGTTTTGCTGCAGCAGCTGTGAGTCGCCTCCCGGATGAACACTGTGGTGTTACCCTGCTGTGAAGCGGCAGTTGAGGATTGTCATACCCGGGACTGACTGGTGGAGACGATTGACCACTGGGGTATTGTGGACAGGAGAGTGATCTGTGGTATCACACGAGGCTCCTGACTAGGGTGCAACCCTAGTATCGCTCGTGGAGTGGCCTGACCAGCGTTGCTGATCCGGAACCTGCCAGCAGTCTGCTGGACTTGTGGTTGACGGCCTCCACGGCGGTGCCCCCAGTGGAACTGCGTTTTGGCTAGCCTGTGGCCGAGGTAGACTCAGCTTCTTGAAGAATTCGTCGTGAGGCCATGAGAGCACCGAGGGCTTGACACTGAGAGGATCCAGAGTCTTCAGAAGAAGACGACAGTGTAAATAAGTGTTTATACCCCTTCCCCCGTGTAATCTTTTTATATATTATTTATTGGTGGCGGTCATTATATTATATTAAGTTTTTGACTTTATTTCCCTTCCCCTTTTAATTTACTTGCGTTACGGATCACATCCCTTGAAAGCCACTACTGGCTTGGGGCCGGATACCCTTCCTCTAACAACATCAGAGTAAGAACCCAGTTGCGACCCGAGAGGGCCGTAACAGATTATAATAACTAATATTTCTTGTATAATAATATTGCAGCAGGTGGTGTAGTGGTAGGACACTCGCCTGGCATTCCGCGAGCGCTATGTCATGGGTTCGTATCCTGGCTGGGGAGGATTTACTGGGCGCAAATCCTTAACTGTAGCCTCTGTTTAACGCAACAGTAAAATGTGTACTTGGATGAAAAACGATTCTTCGAGGCGGGGATCGTATTCCAGGGACCTGCCCGAAACACTACGCGTACAAGAATGTAACAACTCTTGTATATATCTCAGGTTAGGGGCTAGGCATTTACACTCTTAGGTCAGCAAACTAGCTAGAAGCTTAGACCATTAGACTCCACTGGTCAATCATGGCCCAGCTTATCCTAACCTAGCCCGACTTAAACCATCTTAGCATAGTTCATTCTAGCTGTGCATAGTGCTTGCACAGCCTTGCTTATCCTAGTTTACCTCTTCCTAGCCTACCGTAGCCAAGCCTATCCCAGTATACCCTTACCTAGTCTTGCCTAGCCTAACCTTGCCTTGCTTTTAAACATGACCAGTCCTTCCTACCCTGTTGGAAATTTCCAACACTAATACAATACTATTGTATTATAATAAATCAGTATTAAAATATACTAATTACAGTAGTTACTAAAACTTACTAACAGTAATGTTCACATAAGCTAACCATTATATCTGCATATGGATACTGGAATTCTTACGAAACCAAGCACCAGTATTGCGTCAGATTATATCTCGTTAAACACATTTATAACCAGTGTGTTAGAGAATTGAATGTGATTCTCTAAAATCATCAGTATTCCGTGTGATAATTATTTATGAATAACATAACTCTCAGATAATTCTAAATCGAGAATTTTTAGTTACAATTGTTATCAGTAAGAAATTTACCGTCACGCGTGAATGCCATGGAGAAAACTAAAATCTTCTCCATTTCTTGTTTACCACCATAAGACGAGAAAGTAATAATATTTAAATCCCTAGAATTACAACCCAGTCTTTATTAAAGTCTTTCAGCCACAATTGCGCGAAATAATATTATTCGTGATAAATAATTTCTGTGGTGAATGCGGGATGCGGGTTGAAGAGGGTGGAGAGACTCCATTGTGTGTGTGTGTGGTGTACTCGTGTTGTGGAATTGAACAACAAAAGTCGTGGCGTCAGAGCCTGAGACACGTGACGTTGAGATTATCAGCAAGAATTACACTGATACTCAACCCAGGATGAATTATTATTGTTCTACGTGATCTGCAGTGCTCGTTCAACTAATAACGCGTCGATATTCAAGCCAAGCTCTCAACCACGTTTAGGACATTGTGGAAGTTTGAGACTGAGATGCGATACCAGCAGACTTCAGCATAATTTGCACCTTTCGATAATTATATAGTTCTTTTTTGATACATCATTAGAGATTGTATATGTCGTGGGCAGCCTGTCGTTATATCGAACGACTACAAAAAATTCAACGTTAGTACTGCACTAATTTTAATTTTATATTTCATGAATATTGAGATTTAAGTAGCCTAGTTCAATGCTACTTAATATCCCTTAAATTACAGCTCGTATGTGAGGAGTCAACGAGCTGTTACCTACATTCATGTTATTCACCTCTAAGGGCTTCTACGTGGAATTCCTGAGATCACGAGGACGAGGCGTGAATGACGTCATAGAAATCGTCTTAATGCTAAGACTTTTTGTACACATTTAATTACTCCAATTTTTGTTATTTGTTCATGATTCTATCTAATTGAATACTCGTCATGTACACTGGAGATAATATGTGTTTATTTAGATGATTGCTTTCTAATGCTAATAATCTTTATAATTTCCATTGGTAATCGCCTATTGATTCTTTAATATTTGGTCATAATATTATTTATCAAATAATGAACTGGTGTACGAACCACACTAGTTCCTAGACGTATATGAAGTTCTAGCAATAACCCCCCCCCCCCAATGCAGGTGTTTGAGGCTCTGACTTTAGTTAATTAACCATACAGCCCATTAATTATTTAAGTGATTATGCTTTCTAATATTTAGCCATAGACACTGGTTCTTCTTTGTGTTTCTAATGATCACGTTTTATTAGTTTCCCTCTTTTCTTAAAAGTGGGTGGTCCTTTGTAATTAATTTCATTAATTTAATAATTAAATAAATTGAGTCAAGCCCAGAAATCCCACATTATGGTCCTTATCGAACCGGATAAACATAAATAAAAATATATACATACTAATTAGTAATAACTAATCACCGTGTGAAGTTGTCTAGACTAACCCCATTAATTAATCGTGTCTACCGACAGCGTAACACACAGGTTAGCCTAATTCACACCAATTCATTGCAACTTATACCTCATGTATAAGGTAGCACTCGTGGGACACAGTCAATTACCCACAACACTTAGACCTATACCTCATACTGAAGTAAGAATCTTTAGGTCACCAGGAGCAACAGCTCATAACTTTTATAACAGTTCCACACTAACACCTGCGTTAGAGTGGCCTCACCATCTAACCATTATTTATTTAGGTGGTAATGACATCCATCCTACTCGTCATCCAGCTGAGGTGATTAATCACCTTAAAACCATAATTTCTTCATTTAAACTCATCAGCAATTCGGTAGTATTCACATTAGTGGAACCTCGCCAACTGAGTAATGATAATCGTTGGGGAGTAACACCGGAATATTACCAAAGAGCTGCCAAATACATAAACTTCAGGCTGAAAAAACGAGTACGATTGGATGCCACTTATATCCAATTTACAGCCAGACCATACAGGCAAAACCTGGCAAGAGATGGTGTACGCCTGTCAGGTGAGTCTAGGTCACATGTAGTTGACAAAATGATCAACACAATGAATTATCACAAACGGCTGTGGCTAGCAAGCCAAAATTAACTGTACAAAATTGTTTTTCACTTGTGTGTGCAAGTGGCACATTTATATAAACTATAAAATAAAAAAAAAAAAAACAAAAATACAGCACAACTATATATTCACATTACTGCACCACAATAATCTTTGCCAACCTTTATTAGGTAGGAATTTAGGCTGTGATTGTGCTGAATTTGGCACAAACACAGACTAAATAAATTTGTAGTTTCTTAGGTGAAATTCTCACGACTAGGCTTGAGCTAGTTAGTAGTACATATATTATTCATTTGTACTGACCCTATCAAGGGTGGGATTAAACCTTAAGATAACTCTGATTAGAGTATATCCATATTATTTCTTCTTGTACTCATTATTTTGTGTGTATACATTTTGAGTGCTGCTGAATGATCACCATTACATCTAATGGTGATAAAGATGAGCTAGCCGAACGAAAGTTAATGGTGAAGTTCAAGCACTGCTCAGAATAATTAGTTATTTCTTGTTAGGTAGGTAAATTAACCTCTGAAAGAGGTAGTGTAGTCTATTCAAATATATTAGGCTATTATTATTATTATTGATATTGAACTCCATTGAATGAGTCAATATCCCAGTTACCTCAGTAACAACTATTTACTGTCAAACCAGCCTTTACCCACCAAGATGGAAACGGCTGGAAAAATTAAAAGGACCCTTATCGGTCTGAAAGGTCATTTGACCCGACAGATTACTAAATGTCAAAATCTGTCACAACAGTCACCTGTTGACTACTTAGAATTAGAAGATTTACTTCAAGTTGCTGAAAGCAAATTCGCCCATATTAAGCAACATATGAATCTGTATTTGACAGAACTTCACTCAACTTCTATAGGTAATAGTGAACTTGAGGATGTTGTAAATGACTTAGCCAAGTATGAAGATGATATACAGGTTAAGCTTCAACCCTTTAAAAAGCAAATTGCTAAAAACAAATTAACAATAACTTCTACTGCACATACAGATCCTGATGTCAAATTACCTCAAATCAACATACCCACATTCTCTGGTAACGAGAATGAAAGTTGGGATGATTTCTGGAGTAAATTCGTAGATGCAGTAGACTCTAAAGTCAACATTCCTCAAACAACCAAATTCACTTATTTACAAGGCTTGTTACGAAATGAAGCCTTGAAAGTAATCTCTAATAAAACACTGACCAGTGATGGTTACTCCCCTAGCTGTTCAATTGCTCAAAACCAACTACGATAACAAGGAGAGAACTATTACTGTCTTAGTTCAAAAATGACTAGATTTACCATCTGCTAATAATACTACAGATTCTCTCCAAACTTTCAGGCTAGAGTTAGAATCTTTACTCAAGGCCTTAAGCCTTAAAGTCCAAATTCAGACAGCTGAATGGATGACCAAAGTAGTTGTTAGGCGAAAATTGCCAAGAGAAACCTTAGATAAATTGTGTACTATGTACAATAAAACCTTTCTGACCTTGAAATAAATTACAGAAGGTCTACATACCTTAGTCGAAAGACAAAGAGCCAACCAAGATGGGAAAAGTGTTTCAAACTTTTCTACTAACTCCTATCGTAACTCAGCTCATATTGACACTTCAGTCAAACCCAAAACGAGTTTAAATAAGTCTAATCAATTTAAACCTAGGACTGCTCAATCCACTGGAAAAGGGAGTGGTAATGTAGGTACTTATTCAGTATCTCCTTCTGGTGTAACCAATGACTTGTCTACTAAAGGGACAAAGTCAACCAGAGAGAGAAGGTGTCTGTTCTGTAGTCAAGAACATGCCACCTACCAATGCACTGTTTATCCTAACTTTAATACCAGGATTAAACGGTTACAAGAAATACACAGGTGCACCAAGTGCATGGGCTCTCATGATCCTAGTAAATGTGTAGTGCAACTACGTTCATGCAGTAGATGCAACAAAGGTATACATCATTATGCCTTATGTAGAAAAACTTCTACCCAATCCATGACAACTGGGACGAATTCCACGAATTCTACCACAGTACAATATTGCAAGGTACATCAAGAAATAAATGTACTTGCTACCGAGTCAGGCAATAATACCACTCTGCCTACAGCTCAACTTAGATTAATTAACAGGAAATTTAGAGTTAACACTAGAGGTCTTTTTGATCAAGGATCACAGAAAACCTTCATTACACAACAATTAGTCGAGCAGTTAAAATTAAAACCTGCCAAAAGTGTGAGATTGAATATTTCTGGATTCTTGACTAATAGTGGACCTCGTGAATACCAAGTAGTTAAGGTATTAGTGAGACTTGGATCTTCCACTAGTCCAATACAAGCGGTAGTAGTAGACAAACTTCCTACAGACCTGCAGGTCACAGGACTAGCTCGCACTGCGAGATATCTTAAATGAAACCGCATGAGGCTAGCAGACTACAAAATAAATTCTGACTGCCTCACTGATGTTGGTATACTTATAGGCGCTGACCATTATTATAAATTTATAACGGGATGCACCAGACAACACGGAATGAATTTGTTGTCATCTGCTGGAGGCAAGTTGCTTACTGGACCGGTGCTTTTCCAACAAAATCCAGCGTCACCCAACCAACAATCTAACAATACAATAGTGGCGTGACTAGGCTTGGAACAGTCACCCCTACATTTCAGAGACATATCTGAAGATATTGAGTCTGATCCACCTGTACATCGTCTGTGGGATTTAGACACTTTAGGTATTGTCCCTGAACAACCAAGCCCTGATGATATGTGGACTTACCAGCAATATCTGGATACAGTTGTCTATAAAGATAAACAATACTGGGTGAGACTACCATGGAAGTTGAATCATCCACAACTTCCAGTTAATTATTTTATGGCAGCCTCACAATTACAGTCTCAATTAACATGACTGCAGAAGCAGCCAGACAAACTGAACATGTATCATCAACTAATCCAACAACAACTCAACAGTAAATTTATCAAAGTTGTTTATAATGTTGACCGGAAAATAGGTCACTATTTACCCCATCACGCTGTGGTGAAAGATTCATTGACAATACCAATACGTATTGTCTTCAACTGTAGTGCTAAAGTGAAGCCAAACAGCGTGTCTTTGAATGAATGTCTCCAAACGGGACCTAGCCTAACACAAAGGCTACATGATGTGTTATTTCGATTCCGTACTGGTATTTTTGCTTATACAGCTGATATCAGTAAAACTTTCCTTAGAGTAGGTTTACAAGAGGAGGATCGTAATTACACCAAGTTTCTCTGGATTAAGGACCCACTGGATCCTAACAGTGATATCATAACTTATCGTTTTGCCTCAGTGCTATTCGGAGCGACTTCCTCCCCGTTTCTACTGCAAGCAACATTAGATACACATTTGAGGAAGTCAAATAGCCCTTATAAGGCAGAAATCAGTGACAACTTGTATGTCGACAATTTCCAGGGAACTACAAATGATCAATCCAATTTGGTAGAAATCTACCATGAGGCTTACCGTGAGTTATTAGGAGCCAATATGCCACTACAATCATGGGCCTCAAATAATAAATCATTAAACCAGTTAATCGAGAAAGAGTTTCCAGATTATCAGGTACCTAATCAATCAAAAGTTCTGGGTGTGGAATGGAACACAAGTACTGACGAGATGAATGTCAAGTCAGTACAAACCGATAATTCATCCCTTACCATGAGAAAATTACTCTCGTATGTCAGTCAATCATTTGACCCTTTAGGCTTACTTAGTCCTATATTAATAAAGGGCAAACTCCTAATGCAGGAATGCTGGCAGAAACATATGGGATGGGATGATCCGTTGCCAATTGAGTTGCAAGATAAATGGCAGATACAACGGATTTCAATCAATTAGGTGTTTTGAAAATTTCTCGTAATGCTTCAGGACCAAACTTGCCCACAAATTTGCACGTTTTTTGCGATGCCTCTGGCAAAGCGTATGGCGCTGTAGCCTACTTAGTTAATAGTGCACAATCAATTTTGCTCACATCTAAATCAAGAGTTGCTCCCATTAAGAAGAGATCTTTACCTCAAATGGAGTTAACTGCATTGCTGGTGGGAGTCAGATTGGCTCATTGCCTGGCAAAGACACTCAATAATATCCACTTTGGTGAGATTGTTGTGTGGTCAGACAATGAGGCAGTCTTACAATGGGTAAGAAACAACAATAATAAAACTCCCTACGCCAGTAATCGTGTCAGGGAAATTCATGAGTTATCTGCTGGATATAAATTCAGACATGTTCCTACTAAGGACAATCCTGCAGATTATTTATCTCGAGGATTAACACTAAAACAACTTATCAAGTCTTCGATGTGGTTTAATGGACCTTCATGGCTTGTTGGTGGTCAGTGGCCCAAACAAAAGCCACAAGTCATAGTGACCAATATCACTACTCCCATGAAAGAACCAGAACCTCATCGAATCTTAGCTATTAATCCTCACAATTATTCCAACTTGAGTAAGTTATTAAGAGTGACAGCACATGTGTTTGACTTTCTTGCTAAGATAGGAATCAGACATAAGTTTCCCAATCCTATCCTCTACTGGATCAAACGTGCACAGCAAGAGACATATGGAAGCGAATATGAAAATCTTCCAGATAAATTACATAAGTCTCTAGGTATCTGGTATGATGCCAACAATCAAAATAGATTAAGGTGTGGAGGACGTTTGCTTCATGCAAAAATGGATTTGGATACCAAGAATCCGATCCTTCTACCACGTCACCACATTATCACCAAACTTCTAGTTTTACATCACCATCAATATGGTACTTTGCATGGAGGAGTGTTAGACACTCTCACCGACCTTAGACAAAAATATTGGCTTCCACAAGGTCGTCAAACAGTCAAATCAATTACTAAATTCTATGTGATCTGCAAAAGACACGACGCTCGAGTGTGTCCTTACCCAGGACCTCCACCACTCCCTGAAGAAAGAGTAGTTCATCTTCGTCCCTTTGAGACCATTGGTGTCGATTACACAGGAGCCTTACTTCTCACTGGCAATCCAGATAAGATACCAGTGAAAGCTTATATTTGCCTCATCTCCTTGTCATTATCACCATCTGGTCACCACTTGGTCCGGGAGACATCTCCCGTCACGCAGGGTGCAGTCGCGCCTCCACAGATCTCCAGTATCATCTATTGATACTGGTAATGGCTCATAAGGGCCTCCACTTACGGGCTATTCATGCCCGTGCCACCTTTTGGGTGGCTTAATCCTCATCAATCAATTGTCATTATCTGTTATTTGACCTGTCTCAGATGTTAATGGACCTATCCTTTCCCTAGTCTTAGTTCGATATAACTGAAAAAAAACTTTAGGATTTGACTTTGCTTGCTCTGCTATGCGAACTTTACAGTTTCTTTTTGCTTTCTTAATCTCTTTTTTAACATTTCTAACCACTTGTATGAATTCCTGTTCTAAACTGACTTCCCCATTCCTAATCCTTTTGTACCAAGCTCTCTTTTTACCTATAAGGTTCTTTAAATTATTTGTTATCCACTTTGGGTCATTAGTATTCGATCTATTCAATTTGAATGGTAAACTACGTTCCTGTGCTTTGTTTAGAATATCCTTAAATAAGTTATATATTAAATCCACATCGAAATCCCCTTTTACATCACCTGTCGCTGGGTTCATGTCTCGCTCTGAGACCGGCCCACACCCCATACCCAAGACTTTCCAATCTATTTGACCCAAAAAATTTCTTAGGCTATTAAAATCAGCTTTTCGAAAATCTGGCACTTTAACAGAATTTTCTCCTAACATACAATACAATACCTAAATACCTAATACCAGTGTTCACACTAGAAAACTTGAATGACATCCCATCACCAACACAAATGTTTGTCGGAGTTAAAGAGAATGAATTAAGAGAAATACCAATTTAAGAATATAAATATTGTACATTATCCGTAATGGGTTAAAATTGGCGAACAGAAGCTTGTGCTACAATTAGGTAATTAATGCTTATTGCTTACAAAAAAAATCGACAAATAATTAGTTTTTGCTAGAATTTGCGATATTAAGAAGCTTCAGTGTCTTTAGAAACATTGATTGAAGATCTAAGGAAATTCACATACTTCGCAAAAGTTGTCTTCCTTGCTACTGTCCCCCTGCCATTCCACGAAGAGTCTGCCACCAGTAACATACAATAAAATACAATACCTAAAGCCACTAATACGCATAGCGTTTCTGGCAAATATACACGAAGTAAAACCAAAACAAAGAACTGACTCCGTAGGATCCATAAAAGATGAGACTAACAATGTTAAGTTGTATGATAAAAGGGCGGCAAACACTCTCAATGAATACCCAACATCTGTGTTCACACTAGAAAACTTGAATGACATCCCATCACCAACACAAATGTTTGTCGGAGGTAAGGAGAATGAATTAAGAGAAATACCAATTACACGCGACACAATCAGGAAGAGCATTGACAAACTAAAAGACTCAGAAGCCCAAAGTGTAAATGGATTTAAGTCCCAAGTCGTAAAGGAACTGGCAAATTAATTGGGTGGTTGTAGGTAGGAGCTGCCTCGTATGGGCCGGTGGGCCTTCTGCAGTTGCCTTTGTTCTTGTGTTCTTGTGTTGAGTAGCAACATTTGCAAATTTGCAGATGATACAAAAATAGGTAGGGAAATTAACACGGAAGAAGAACATAAGAAGAACATAAGAACATAAGAACAAAGGTAACTGCAGAAGGCCTATTGGCCCATACGAGGCAGCTCCTATTCTATAACCACCCAATCCCACTCATATACTTGTCCAACCCGTGCTTGAAACAATCGAGGGACCCCACCTCCACAATGTTACGCGGCAATTGGTTCCACAAATCAACAACCCTGTTACTGAACCAGTATTTACCCAAGTCTTTCCTAAATCTAAACTTATCCAATTTATATCCATTGTTTCGTGTTCTGTCCTGTGTTGATACTTTTAATACCCTATTAATATCCCCCCGGTTATGTCCATTCATCCACTTGTAAACCTCTATCATGTCACCCCTAACTCTTCGCCTTTCCAGTGAATGCAACTTAAGCTTTGTTAATCTTTCTTCATATGAAAGATTTCTAATTTGGGGAATTAACTTAGTCATCCTACGCTGGACACGTTCAAGTGAATTTATATCCATTCTATAATATGGCGACCAAAACTGAACTGCATAATCTAAATGGGGCCTAACTAGAGCAAGATATAGCTTGAGAACCACACCAGGTGTCTTGTTACTAACGCTGCGATTAATAAATCCAAGTGTCCGATTTGCCTTATTACGAACATTTATGCATTGATCCTTTTGTTTTAAATTCTTACTAATCATAACTCCCAGATCCCTTTCGCAATCCGACTTCGCAATCACAACACCATCTAGCTCGTATCTTGTAACTCTATCATCATTACCTAACCTCAGAACTTTACATTTATCAGCATTAAACTGCATCTGCCAATCCTTTGACCATTTCAAAACCCTATCTAGATCAACTTGAAGTGATAGTGAGTCCTCCTCCGAATTAATTTCCCTACCGATTTTCGTATCATCGGCAAATTTGCAAATGTTGCTACTCAAACCTGAATCTAAATCATTTATATATATTATAAACAACAGAGGTCCCAGGACAGAGCCTTGAGGCACTCCACTTACAACATTTTCCCACTCTGACTTGATTCCATTTATACTAACTCTCTGTTTCCTTTGGTATAGCCATGCCCTAATCCAGCTTAATATAGCACCCCCAATACCATGAGACTCTATTTTTTTAATCAGTCTTTCATGTGGCACTGTATCAAAAGCTTTGCTAAAGTCAAGGTATACAACATCGCAATCCTTACCACTATCAACTGCCTCAACAATGCTAGAATAAAAAGATAACAAATTTGTTAAACATGAACGGCCATTTATAAAACCATGTTGCGACTCAATTATTAATTTATGTTTTTCAAGATGAAGACGAATTTTATTTGCTATTATAGATTCGAGTAACTTTCCCACAATAGACGTTAGGCTAATTGGTCGATAGTTAGACGCAAGTGATCTATCTCCTTTCTTAAAAACTGGTATCACATTAGCAACTTTCCAAAACTCTGGCACTCTGCCTGACTCTATTGATTTATTAAATATGGTTGACAGTGGGTCACAAAGCTCCTCTTTGCATTCTTTAAGCACCCTAGCAAACACTTCATCCGGCCCTGGGGATTTGTTTGGTTTGAGTTTTACTATTTGTTTAAGAACATCCTCCCTGGTAACTGCTAAACTCGTCAACCTGTCCTCGTCCCCACCCACATAGACTTGTTCGGCTGAAGGCATATTGTTAAGTTCCTCTTTAGTAAATACAGATACAAAATATTTATTAAAAATACTACTCATCTCTTCATCACTATCTATTATTTGACCTGTCTCAGTTTTTAATGGACCTATCCTTTCCCTAGTCTTAGTACGATATAACTGAAAAAAACCCTTTAGGATTTGTCTTTGCTTGCCCTGCTATGCGAACTTCATAGTTTCTTTTTGCTTTCCTTATCTCTTTTTTAACATTTCTAACCAGTTGTACGAATTCCTGTTCTAAAGTGACCTCCCCATTTTTAATCCTTTTGTACCAAGCTCTCTTTTTACCTATAAGGTTCTTCAAATTCTTTGTTATCCACTTTGGGTCATTAGTATACGATCTATTCAATTTGTATGGTATACTACGTTCCTGTGCTTTGTTTAGAATATTCTTAAATAAGTTATATATTGAATCCACATCGAAATCCCCATTTAAGTCACCTATCGCTGGGTTCATGTCTCGCTCCAAGACCGGCCCACACCCCATACCCAAGCCTTTCCAATCAATTTGACCCAAAAAATTTCTTAGGCTATTAAAGACTCACTATCACTTCAAGTTGATCTAAATAGGGTTTTGAAATGGTCAAAAGATTGACAGATGCAGTTTAATGGTGATAAATGTAAAGTTTTGAGACTAGGTAATGATAATAGTTACAAGATACGAGCTAGATGGTGTTGAGATTGTGAAAGGGATCTGGGAGTTATGATTAGTAAGAATTTAAAACAAAAGGATCAATGCATGAATGCTCGTAATAAGGCAAATAGGACACTGGGATTTATTAATCGAAGCGTTAGTAACAAGACACCTGGTGTGGTTCTTCAGCTATATCTTGCTCTGGTTAGGCCCCATTTACATTATGCAGTTCAGTTTTGGTCGCCATATTATAGAATGGATATAAATTCACTTGGACGTGTCTAGAGTAGGATGACTAAGTTAATTCCCCAAATTAGAAATCTTTTATATGAAGAAAGATTAACAAAGCTTAAATTGCATTCACTGGAAAAGCGAAGAGTTAGGGGTAATATGATAGAGGTTTACAAGTGAATGAATGGACATAACAAAGGGGATATTAGTAGGGTATTAAAAGTATCAACACAAGACAGAACACAAAACAATGGGTATAAATTGGATAAGTTTAGATTTAGGAAAGACTTTGGTAAATACTGGTTTGGTAACAGGGTTGTTGATTTGTGGAACCAATTACCGCGTAACGTGGTGGAGGTGGGGTCCCTCGATTGTTTCAAGCGTGGGTTGGACATGTATATGAGTGGGTTTGGGTGGTTATAGATAGGAGCTGCCTCGTATCGGCCAATAGGCCTTCTGCAGTTACCTTTATTCTTATGCTCTTAATTCACTATGCTTGCCAGTGAAACTCCTTTTCAGAAAATCGCTGGACCATGGAATAGTTCCCCTAGTAATAATTGAAGGTGATGTAGTGATCGAGTAATCCTTATACTCCATTATCTCATCATCATAATGGCATAACTAATTACACAAGCATTAATCCTATCCCTATTTACAGGTAACGGTTTTCCACCCTTCTATATCTTACTGTGAGGTGTAGTCACCGTACATAAGCAAGCGACTTGAGAATAGCACATTACGGTCTATTCATGCCCGTGCCACCTCTTGGGTGGCTTAATCTTTATAAATAAATCAGAATAGCACACACCATTTGGTCACCATTTGGTCCGGGAGCCATCTCCCGTCACGCAGGGTTCAGTTGCGCCTCCACAGATCTCCAGTATCATCTTTTGATACTGGTAATGGCTCAAAAGGGCCACCACTTACGGGGTATTCATGCCCGTGTCACCTCTTGGGTGGCTTAATCTTCATCAATCAATCGAATAGCACACAGTACAATCTCCAGTCAAGAATGTAGCACTCGACGTGTACAGTTCTAATCGACCCAAGACGCTACAGCCTCGACACAGAGCAGACAGCAGACTACGATCGTTGTTCAGGTCCATGTAAACTACATCTACCCGAAGTCCTTCGTCTGAATAGCCAGTTACCAGTTACAGGAGATACTTTTTCACACCACAGAGTTATTAACTCATGGAACCGCCTACCCACCGAAGCGGTACGTGGTAAAACTGTGCTGATTTTCAAAATATACCTGGAAAAGATCATTCCTCCCTACACCTGGGGGGTACCTTCGTTAAAGTCAAACGGTATACAGAAATAACAAAGAAAATAGATATGAATACTATTACCTTCGATGTTAGTAGTAGTTGTGCAAGTGAGGAGAAAGAAAAAATATTACGGAGTTGGAAGGAAGTTTCTAAGGTACTCTCGTATCTCATGGAATGTGACGGACAGGGCAAAGGTAGTTTTATTATTAATCATGGATGAAAGTAGATTGATAATATTATCTTGGAACGTTAATGGATTAACGAACCGGAAAACATCTGGTATAGAAAAGCATCCCCCCAGAAAAGTGTGGGGAGAAGAGAAAGGAAATTAGGAGCAAGTATTGGCAGGAGTTTGCAGAGAAAGTTGGGAGTAACAGAAACTTGAAGGAAATCTGGCAAGACGTAAATAAAATAAGGGGTAAAAAGCATAATTTTGTTGCACATCCTGACCCGTAAGGAATTGCAAATGGGCTCGTAAATAAATGGGCGGAAGCTGCCAAACTTAGTTCATTACCGCTGTAACGAGAGTCATTAGATTCTTGGAAAGATCTAAGAAAGGATTTTATACTTACAGGAGGTAACAGTGGTGATGTCACTTGCACAGGTATTACCAGAGAAGAACTAATAACGGCGATTAAAGTTGGGAAATCTACCGCCCCTGGGGAGGATGGAGTAACTTATGAAATACTTAATGAACTTGCCATTATGACGAAAAGCCCGCTGTTAGACCTCTTTAATATTAGTTATAGAGGGCAATATTCCCAGTAAATGAAAAAAACTATGATCATCCTTATCCCTAAAGCCAATGGAGAGTACCGACCTTTGTCTTTAACCTCCTGTTTTTGTAAAATGATGGAGAGGATCATTTTAAATAAACTTTTGTATATAATAGGTGATCAGCTGTCTAGTAATTTGTTCGGGTTCCTCAGAGGAAAAAGTACCTCTGACTGTATTATTAAATGTCTAGCTAATGGTAATGATTATTATAGAATATTTATTGATTTACAAGGAGCTTTTGATAAAGCCAACAAAGAGGTTATTTTATATGAATTAGCTGGTCTTGGTGTTGAAGGGAGATTATTGCGCTGGATAGGGGATTATCTTCAGGAAAGGAAGGCTCAGGTTTGGTATCAAGGTTGTATGGTTCAAGGTATCAAGGTCAAGAACTCTGCACACCTCAGGGAGGAGTGTTGAGTCTCACCCTGTTTAATGTACTAATGAATAAGATAGCATCTGAGAAATACTCAAATTGGGTAACTCCAATCATATATGCCGATGATATTTTGTTTCAGGGCAAAGATATTTCAAAGGTTCAAACAGTGTTGGACAATTTCGGAAACCTGTGTCACCACATGGGACTGGTGGTTAATGAAGACAAAACTAAAGTTTGAATGTAGAAGTCGGAGGCCCATTATATTGGAAATAAACGGTAAAAATATAGAGAGAGTTAATATATATATATATATAAATATTTAGGCATATATGTTGGATATACCCATGAGAGTTTGGAAACTGAGATGAACAGACTGTTGGGTCAATGTCGGAAGAAATTACAACCTCTGAAGTCCTTGGCATGCTGTGGAAAGGAGTGGGAGTCCCTGTGCTACGAATGATGTACTTGAGTACTGTAAGATTTCTTATTGATTATGCTGCACCTGTCATTTCTTGTTTTGGTAAAGGTAGGATGGGCAAGTTGGAGAAGATACAAAATGAAGCCGTTGGGGGTCGTTGTGAGCCGCAGGCCGGGCTCTGCTCCCCTTAGCTACCTGAATTTTTGCCCACACTTGTCTTGCAGACGTTTCTCTTCCAATAGAGCTAGTGAACTCTAGCCATTGTCTTTCCCTTTGTAACTCATCTGCAATGTATGTACCTTTACCTGAATAAAAAATCTAATCTATATGCTTAGATATATGCAAATGAGAGAGTAATAGAGCGAAACCTTTAAAATACTGAACAATTTGGAGGATATTGATTCACACAATTTCTTCAAAAGGTCAGATGTAACACGAACAAGGAGCAAAGGTTTCAAGCTCAACAAGCCACAGTGTAGGAGTGACAACAAATGCTTTTTAACCAAAACGATTATGATCATAGCAATAAGGTTTCTAAAACAGTAGGCATTCTTCCAAAGTCAGACACTGTACTATGTTCCTCGCCCTAACCTAGTCACTTAGTGTTATTCACTCATTTATCTATGTATTGTCTATCTATGTCTTAAAGGTTACAAGACGTACATTAGTCAATACAATTGGTGCTTAAAATGTTAAGGATCTCTTGTGAAACACGGGTATTAATAAAAAAAATTATTAGGTAAAATAAATAAAAAAGGCCCAAGGGCCATGAAGTAACAAGAATGCAAGGCTGGCACAAGCTGGCGTAAGTAGGGAAGACGGAAGATTCTTCATATTAAAAGACCCTGCTTCTCCAAGATGGCAGTCACACCCTGCTTGCCCTGGACAATCACCATATGGAGAAGGACTCTTTACTGTGAAGGGAAGTCCACAAATGCAATGCCAGCATGAGTCAGTCTTGAAGGGTAAACGATGATGGCACCCTCACAGTAACACAAAAGCCGAGCAAGCCCAGTGAGGAAGACCTGTTGATGGGAAAGAAGGAGAATTTTTAGTCATACAATTTTTGTTTTATAAGATTCCAAAATATTACATTCATATAAATTTGTGTGAGTATTCTGAGCATTTTGAGCCATCTTGAGTCCTCTCCTCACTAAGTAACTAACTGCCAAAAGATTAAACAACCCCTGGCCCACAAGTGGCATACTGTACAGTGCCCCAAAGTGTTAATAAAACAATTACTGTAACAAGAAACACGATTATGAAAAATTGAAAATAGAATTTGCCTAGTTACAAAACAAGAAGTTAAGAGATACTCATCAATGATTACCAATATAATACATATTATATTTGGCATATAACTTTCAATTGCCAGTGAGAAAAATATTGTTCAAGAGTATAGTTTACTGTAAAACATTTTTTGAATGGGGGCCATCCAAATATGTGCCAAATTTATATGCAAAATATTTATAACTCCAAACGTTATGGCTTCATGAAATGGGATGAAAGTTATGGCTATGGGATGAAATATCTAGAGCATCTAGATCTAACAGTATTTATGTCATGGGTGACTTTAATTTTAGTGGAATAAACTGGGTGAACAAAACAGGGAATAGTGAAGCAGAAGATTTTCTAGAATTAATTGACGATTGCTTTCTTACGCAACACATTAAGGAACCAACGTGGGAAAATAATATTTTAGATTTAGTGTTAACTAACAGGGAAACACAAATTAATGACATCGAAATAGGGAGTGAGCTAGGGAACAGTGATCACAAAGTAATCAGATTTAGCATAGAATGGAATAGACCTGTAGGAAAAAATTCTGTTAAAGTGCCAGATTTTCGAAAAGCTGATTTTAATAGCCTAAGAAATTTTTTGGGTCAAATAGATTGGAAAGTCTTGGGTATGGGGTGTGGGCCGGTCTTAGAGCGAGACATGAACCCAGCGATAAGTGACGTAAAAGAGGATTTCGATGTTGATTTAATATATAACTTATTTAAGAATATTCTAAACAAAGCAACGGAACATACTATACCATACAAAATGAATAGATCGAATACTAATGACCCAAAGTGGATAACAAATAATTTAAAGAACCTTATAGGTAAAAAAGAGAGCTTGGTATAAAAGGATCAAGAATGGGGAAGTCAGTTTAAAACAGGAATTCATACAACTGGTTAGAAATGTTAAAAAAGAGATTAGGAAAGCAAAAAGAAACTATGAAGTTCGCATAGCAGAGCAAGCAAAGTCAAATCCTAAAGGGTTTTTTCAGTTATATCGAACTAAGACTAGGGGAAGGATAGGTCCATTAAAATCTGAGACAGGTCAAATAACGGATAATGATAAGGAGATGAGTAGTATTTTTAACAAATATTTTATATCTGTATTTACTAAAGAAGAACTTAACAATATGCCTTCAGTCGAACAAGTCTATGTGGGTGAGGATGAGGACAGGTTGACTAGTTTAGTAGTTACCAGGGAGGATGTAATTAAACAATTAGTAAAACTAAAACCAAACAAATCCCCAGGGCCGGATGAAGTGTTTGCCAGGGTGCTTAAAGAATGCAAAGAGGAGCTTTCCGAGCCACTGTCTACCATATTTAATAAATCAATAGAGTCAGGCAGAGTGCCAGAGTCATGGAAGGTAGCTAATGTCGTACCAATTTTTAAGAAAGGAGATAGATCACTTGCGTCAAACTATCGGCTAATTAGCCTAACGTCTATTGTGGGAAAGTTACTTGAATCAATAATTGCAAATACAATTCGTCTCCATCTTGAAAAACATAAATTAATAAATGAGTCGCAACATGGTTTTACAAATGGCCGTTCATGTTTAACAAATTTGCTAACTTTTTTTTCCAGCATAGTTGAGGCAGTTGATAGTGGTAAGGATTGTGATGTTGTGTACCTTGACTTTAGCAAAGCTTTTGATACAGTGCCACATGAAAGACTAATTAAAAAAATAGAAGCTCATGGTATTGGGGGTGCTATATGAAGTTGGATTAGGGCATGGCTATTCCAAAGGCAACAGAGAGTTAGTATAAATGGGGTTAAGTCAGAGTGGGATAATGTTGTTAGTGGAGTACCTCAGGGCTCTGTCCTGGGACCTCTGTTGTTTATAATATATATAAATGATTTAGATTCAGGTTTGAGTAGCAACATTTGCAAATTTGCCGATGATACGAAAATCAGTAGGGAAATTAATTCGGAGGAGGACTTACTATCACTTCAAGTTGGTTTTGAAATGGTCAAAGGATTAGCAAATGCAGTTTAATGCTGATAAATGTAAAGTTCTGAGGCTAGGCAATGATGATAGAGTTACAAGATACGAGCTAGATGGTGTTGAGATTGCGAAAGGGATCTGGGAGTTATGATTAGTAAGAATTTAAAACAAAAGGATCAATGCATGAATGTTCGTAATAAGGCGAATAGGACACTGGGATTTATTAATCGAAGCGTTAGTAACAAGACACCTGGTGTGGTTCTTAAGCTACATCTTGCTCTAGTTAGGCCCCATTTAGATTATGCAGTTCAGTTTTGGTCACCGTATTATAGAATGGATATAAATTCACTGTGACTTCAGGTGAAGTCACAGTGAGAGGTTGTGTTAACCGGAGCTCCTGAGTGTTGTTATATTATCATTGCAATATGGAAGTTGTAGTTAAGGACCTGGTGACTCTAGTGGGAGCCCTGAGGACAGAGTTGGACTTTCTGCGGGAGGAGGTGCGTCATCTGAAAGAACAACGAGAAGTAACGAAGGAGGAGACCAGCAGTAAAGGGACCTCGTCTTGGAGAGTTGTGAAAGACAGGGGCCTTAAGAAGACTTTGATAAAGCCGCCTTCAAACGCCATAGCAACTTCTAATTCATTTGACGTTTTGGAGGACGAGTGCTGTGGAGAGACTGTGGATCGTGCAAAAGGGAAAGCAACGAAGAGAAAGGAAGCGCAGGCCCCTCAGAAAGTAAAGGAAGTACCTAAGCAAACATTAGTTGTGGGAGATTCCCAGATAAGGTATTTGGATAGAACGTTTTGTGCTAGAGATAGGGGGAACAGGTTAAGGGTTTGCTATCCCGGAGCTGGCATTGGTGATATTATAAACAACATGAATGATATTATGGCTGGTAATGGGAACAATCCCATTATTTGCATTAGCGTGGGAGGAAATGATGTTGGACGAGTTAGGAGTGAGGAACTGATTCAGAGGTATAAAACAGCCATAGAGTTAGTTAGGAGCAAGGGAGGAATCCCGATCATATGTGGCATTCTTCCAAGAAAGGGAGTGGGAAATGAATGGATATCGAGGGCACTTGGTGTCAATTGCCGGCTGGAAAGATATTGCAAATCAAATGCAATATCTTTCATAGACAACTGGGAACACTTCTATGGAAGAAATGAAATGTATGCTCGTGATGGGGTGCATCTATCGAGAGCTGGGGTTGTTGCTGTTGCGAACTCGTTAGAAGAAGTGGTTAGAGGTGTTTGTTTGGGTTTAAACTGTTAGTAGATAGAGGTATGGGAATTGATTTGGAGGAAGGAGGTAATAAAAGTATGTGTTTGTGGGAGAAAGGAATTGGCAAAACGATCAGGGAAAGAGAAGGTCCGCAAAAAAACAATTCACTTAGGGTATATTACACTAACAGTAGAAGTCTAAGAAATAAAATTAACGAATTAAATGCTCTTGTCTGCACAGAAAAAATAGATATTATTGCACTTACCGAAACGTGGATGAATGTAGAAAATAGAGAACTATTAGCTGAATATCAAATATATGGATTTAAACTATTTCACACAGATAGATATATTACACGAGGAGGTGGAGTAGCCATATATGTTAGGGACAATTTGAAATGTAGTCTCAAAGAGGGAATCAAAACAGAGCCACACACAGAAACTATTTGGATTGAATTAAACGAAAAAGCTAATAATATTATAATAGGAGTAATATATAGGCCACCAAATTTAGACAGAATGGAAGCAAAGCATCTATGGGATGAAATATCTAGAGCATCTAGATCTAACAGTATTTATGTCATGGGTGACTTTAATTTTAGCGGAATAAACTGGTTGAACAAAACAGGGAATAGTGAAGCAGAAGATTTTCTAGAATTAATTGACGATTGCTTTCTTACGCAACACATTAAGGAACCAACACGGGAAAATAATATTTTAGATTTAGTGTTAACTAACAGGGAAACGCAAATTAATGACATCGAAATAGGGAGTGAGCTAGGGAGCAGTGATCACAAAGAAATCAGATTTAGCATAGAATGGAATAGACCAGTAGGAGAAAATTCTGTTAAAGTGCCAGATTTTCGAAAAGCTGATTTTAATAGCCTAAGAAATTTTTTGGGTCAAATTGATTGGAAAGTCTTGGGTATGGGGTGTGGGCCGGTCTTGGAGCGAGACATGAACCCAGCGATAGGTGACTTAAATGGGGATTTCGATGTGGATTCAATATATAACTTATTTAAGAATATTCTAAACAAAGCACAGGAACGTAGTATACCATACAAATTGAATAGATCGAATACTAATGACCCAAAGTGGATAACAAAGAATTTGAAGAACCTTATAGGTAAAAAGAGAGCTTGGTACAAAAGGATTAAAAATGGGGAGGTCACTTTAGAACAGGAATTCATACAACTGGTTAGAAATGTTAAAAAAGAGATAAGGAAAGCAAAAAGAAACTATGAAGTTCGCATAGCAGGGCAAGCAAAGACAAATCCTAAAGGGTTTTTCCAGTTATATCGTACTAAGACTAGGGAAAGGATAGGTCCATTAAAAACTGAGACAGGTCAAATAACAGATAGTGATGAAGAGATGAGTAGTATTTTTAATAAATATTTTGTATCTGTATTTACTAAAGAGGAACTTAACAATATGCCTTCAGCCGAACAAGTCTATGTGGGTGGGGACGAGGACAGGTTGACGAGTTTAGCAGTTACCAGGGAGGATGTTCTTAAACAAATAGTAAAACTCAAACCAAACAAATCCCCAGGGCCGGATGAAGTGTTTGCCAGGGTGCTTAAAGAATGCAAAGAGGAGCTTTGTGACCCACTGTCAACCATATTTAATAAATCAATAGAGTCAGGCAGAGTGCCAGAGTTTTGGAAAGTTGCTAATGTGATACCAGTTTTTAAGAAAGGAGATAGATCACTTGCGTCTAACTATCGACCAATTAGCCTAACGTCTATTGTGGGAAAGTTACTCGAATCTATAATAGCAAATAAAATTCGTCTTCATCTTGAAAAACATAAATTAATAATTGAGTCGCAACATGGTTTTATAAATGGCCGTTCATGTTTAACAAATTTGTTATCTTTTTATTCTAGCATTGTTGAGGCAGTTGATAGTGGTAAGGATTGCGATGTTGTATACCTTGACTTTAGCAAAGCTTTTGATACAGTGCCACATGAAAGACTGATTAAAAAGATAGAGTCTCATGGTATTGGGGGTGCTATATTAAGCTGGATTAGGGCATGGCTATACCAAAGGAAACAGAGAGTTAGTATAAATGGAATCAAGTCAGAATGGGAAGTCACAGTGAGAGGTGAAGTCACAGTCAGTCAGGTGAAGTCACAGTGAGAGGTTGTGTTAACCGGAGCTCCTGAGTGTTGTTATATTATCATAGCAATATGGAAGTTGTAGTGAAGGACCTGGTGACTCTAGTGGGAGCCCTGAGGACAGAGTTGGACTCTCTGCGGGAGGAGGTGCGTCAGCTGAAAGAACAACGAGAAGTAACGAAGGAGGAGACCAGTAGTAAAGGGACCTCGTCTTGGAGAGTTGTGAAAGACAGGGGCCTTAAGAAGACTTTGATAAAGCCGCCTTCAAACGCCATAGCAACTTCTAATTCATTTGACGTTTTGGAGGACGAGTGCTGTGGTGAGACTGCGGATCGCGCAAAAGGGAAAGCAACGAAGAGAAAGGAAGCGCAGGCCCCTCAGAAAGTAAAGGAAGTACCTAAGCAAACATTAGTTGTGGGAGATTCCCAGATAAGGTATTTGGATAGAGAGTTTTGTGCTAGAGATAGGGGGAACAGGTTAAGGGTTTGCTATCCCGGAGCTGGCATTGGTGATATTATAAACAACATGAATGATATTATGGCTGGTAATGGGAACAATCCCATTATTTGCATTAGCGTGGGAGGAAATGATGTTGGTCGAGTTAGGAGTGAGGAACTGATTCAGAGGTATAAAACAGCCATAGAATTAGTTAGGAGCAAGGGAGGAATCCCGATCATATGTGGCATTCTTCCTAGAAAGGAAGTGGGAAATGAATGGATATCGAGGGCACTTGGTGTCAATTGCCGGCTGGAAAGATATTGCAAATCAAATGCAATATCTTTCATAGACAACTGGGAACACTTCTATGGAAAAAATGAAATGTATGCTCGTGATGGGGTGCATCTATCGAGAGCTGGGGTTGTTGCTGTTGCGAACTCGTTAGAAGAAGTGGTTAGAGGTGTTTGTTTGGGTTTAAACTGTTAGTAGATAGAGGTATGGGAATTGATTTGGAGGAAGGAGGTAATAAAAGTATGTGTTTGTGGGAGAAAGGAATTGGCAAAACGATCAGGGAAAGAGAAGGTCCGCAAAATAACAATTCACTTAGGGTATATTACACTAACAGTAGAAGTCTAAGAAATAAAATTAACGAATTAAATGCTCTTGTCTGCACAGAAAAAATAGATATTATTGCACTTACCGAAACGTGGATGAATGTAGAAAATAGAGAACTATTAGCTGAATATCAAATATATGGATTTAAACTATTTCACTCAGATAGATATATTAGACGAGGAGGGGGAGTAGCCATATATGTTAGGGACAATTTGAAATGTAGTCTCAAAGAGGGAATCAAAACAGAGCCACACACAGAAACTATTTGGATAGAATTAAACGAAAAGGCAAATAATATTATAATAGGAGTAATATATAGGCCACCAAATTTAGACAGAATGGAAGCAAAGCACCTATGGGATGAAATATCTAGAGCATCTAGATCTAACAGTATTTATGTCATGGGTGACTTTAATTTTAGCGGAATAAACTGGTTGAACAAAACAGGGAATAGTGAAGCAGAAGATTTTCTAGAATTAATTGACGATTGCTTTCTTACGCAACACATTAAGGAACCAACACGGGAAAATAATATTTTAGATTTAGTGTTAACTAACAGGGAAACGCAAATTAATGACATCGAAATAGGGAGTGAGCTAGGGAGCAGTGATCACAAAGAAATCAGATTTAGCATAGAATGGAATAGACCAGTAGGAGAAAACTCTGTTAAAGTGCCAGATTTTCGAAAAGCTGATTTTAATAGCCTAAGAAATTTTTTGGGTCAAATTGATTGGAAAGTCTTGGGTATGGGGTGTGGGCCGGTCTTGGAGCGAGACATGAACCCAGCGATAGGTGACTTAAATGGGGATTTCGATGTGGATTCAATATATAACTTATTTAAGAATATTCTAAACAAAGCACAGGAACGTAGTATACCATACAAATTGAATAGATCGAATACAAATGACCCAAAGTGGATAACAAAGAATTTGAAGAACCTTATAGGTAAAAAGAGAGCTTGGTACAAAAGGATTAAAAATGGGGAGGTCACTTTAGAACAGGAATTCGTACAACTGGTTAGAAATGTTAAAAAAGAGATAAGGAAAGCAAAAAGAAACTATGAAGTTCGCATAGCAGGGCAAGCAAAGACAAATCCTAAAGGGTTTTTCCAGTTATATCGTACTAAGACTAGGGAAAGGATAGGTCCATTAAAAACTGAGACAGGTCAAATAACAGATAGTGATGAAGAGATGAGTAGTATTTTTAATAAATATTTTGTATCTGTATTTACTAAAGAGGAACTTAACAATATGCCTTCAGCCGAACAAGTCTATGTGGGTGGGGACGAGGGCAGGTTGACGAGTTAAACAGTTACCAGGGAGGATGTTCTTAAACAAATAGTAAAACTCAAACCAAACAAATCCCCAGGGCCGGATGAAGTGTTTGCCAGGGTGCTTAAAGAATGCAAAGAGGAGCTTTGTGACCCACTGTCAACCATATTTAATAAATCAATAGAGTCAGGCAGAGTGCCAGAGTTTTGGAAAGTTGCTAATGTGATACCAGTTTTTAAGAAAGGAGATAGATCACTTGCGTCTAACTATCGACCAATTAGCCTAACGTCTATTGTGGGAAAGTTACTCGAATCCATAATAGCAAATAAAATTCGTCTTCATCTTGAAAAACATAAATTAATAATTGAGTCGCAACATGGTTTTATAAATGGCCGTTCATGTTTAACAAATTTGTTATCTTTTTATTCTAGCATTGTTGAGGCAGTTGATAGTGGTAAGGATTGCGATGTTGTATACCTTGACTTTAGCAAAGCTTTTGATACAGTGCCACATGAAAGACTGATTAAAAAGATAGAGTCTCATGGTATTGGGGGTGCTATATTAAGCTGGATTAGGGCATGGCTATATCAAAGGAAACAGAGAGTTAGTATAAATGGAATCAAGTCAGAGTGGAAATATGTTGTAAGTGGAGTGCCTCAAGGCTCTGTCCTGGGACCTCTGTTGTTTATAATATATATAAATGATTTAGATTCAGGTTTGAGTAGCAACATTTGCAAATTTGCCGATGATACGAAAATCGGTAGGGAAATTAAGAACATAAGAACAAAGGTAACTGCAGAAGTCCTATTGGCCCATACGAGGCAGCTCCTATTCTATAACCACCCAATCCCACTCATATACTTGTCCAACCCGTGCTTGAAACAATCGAGGGACCCCACCTCCACAATGTTACGCGGCAATTGGTTCCACAAATCAACAACCCTGTTACTGAACCAGTATTTACCCAAGTCTTTCCTAAATCTAAACTTATCCAATTTATACCCATTGTTTCGTGTTCTGTCCTGTGTTGATACTTTTAGTACCCTATTAATATCTCCCCGGTTATGTCCATTCATCCACTTGTAAACCTCTATCATGTCACCCCTAACTCTTCGCCTTTCCAGTGAATGCAACTTAAGCTTTGTTAATCTTTCTTCATATGAAAGATTTCTAATTTGGGGAATTAACTTAGTCATCCTACGCTGGACACGTTCAAGTGAATTTATATCCATTCTATTATATGGCGACCAAAACTGAACTGCATAATCTAAATGGGGCCTAACTAGAGCAAGATATAGCTTGAGAACCACACCAGGTGTCTTGTTACTAACGCTGCGATTAATAAATCCAAGTGTCCGATTTGCCTTATTACGAACATTTATGCATTGATCCTTTTGTTTTAAATTCTTACTAATCATAACTCCCAGATAAGAACATAAGAACATAAGAACAAAGGTAACTGCAGAAGGCCTATTGGCCCATACGAGGCAGCTCCTATTCTATAACCACCCAATCCCACTCATATACTTGTCCAACCCGTGCTTGAAACAATCGAGGGACCCCACCTCCACAATGTTACGCGGCAATTGGTTCCACAAATCAACAACCCTGTTACTGAACCAGTATTTACCCAAGTCTTTCCTAAATCTAAACTTATCCAATTTATATCCATTGTTTCGTGTTCTGTCCTGTGTTGATACTTTTAATACCCTATTAATATCCCCCCGGTTATGTCCATTCATCCACTTGTAAACCTCTATCATGTCACCCCTAACTCTTCGCCTTTCCAGTGAATGCAACTTAAGCTTTGTTAATCTTTCTTCATATGAAAGATTTCTAATTTGGGGAATTAACTTAGTCATCCTACGCTGGACACGTTCAAGTGAATTTATATCCATTCTATAATATGGCGACCAAAACTGAACTGCATAATCTAAATGGGGCCTAACTAGAGCAAGATATAGCTTGAGAACCACACCAGGTGTCTTGTTACTAACGCTGCGATTAATAAATCCAAGTGTCCGATTTGCCTTATTACGAACATTTATGCATTGATCCTTTTGTTTTAAATTCTTACTAATCATAACTCCCAGATCCCTTTCGCAATCCGACTTCGCAATCGCAACACCATCTAGCTCGTATCTTGTAACTCTATCATCATTACCTAACCTCAGAACTTTACATTTATCAGCATTAAACTGCATCTGCCAATCCTTTGACCATTTCAAAACCCTATCTAGATCAACTTGAAGTGATAGTGAGTCCTCCTCCGAATTAATTTCCCTACCGATTTTCGTATCATCGGCAAATTTGCAAATGTTGCTACTCAAACCTGAATCTAAATCATTTATATATATTATAAACAACAGAGGTCCCAGGCCAGAGCCTTGAGGCACTCCACTTACAACATTTTCCCACTCTGACTTGATTCCATTTATACTAACTCTCTGTTTCCTTTGGTATAGCCATGCCCTAATCCAGCTTAATATAGCACCCCCAATACCATGAGACTCTATTTTTTTAATCAGTCTTTCATGTGGCACTGTATCAAAAGCTTTGCTAAAGTCAAGGTATACAACATCGCAATCCTTACCACTATCAACTGCCTCAACAATGCTAGAATAAAAAGATAACAAATTTGTTAAACATGAACGGCCATTTATAAAACCATGTTGCGACTCAATTATTAATTTATGTTTCTCAAGATGAACACGAATTTTATTTGCTATTATAGATTCGAGTAACTTTCCCACAATAGACGTTAGGCTAATTGGTCGATAGTTAGACGCAAGTGATCTATCTCCTTTCTTAAAAACTGGTATCACATTAGCAACTTTCCAAAACTCTGGCACTCTGCCTGACTCTATTGATTTATTAAATATGGTTGACAGTGGGTCACAAAGCTCCTCTTTGCATTCTTTAAGCACCCTAGCAAACACTTCATCCGGCCCTGGGGATTTGTTTGGTTTGAGTTTTACTATTTGTTTAAGAACATCCTCCCTGGTAACTGCTAAACTCGTCAACCTGTCCTCGTCCCCACCCACATAGACTTGTTCGGCTGAAGGCATATTGTTAAGTTCCTCTTTAGTAAATACAGATACAAAATATTTATTAAAAATACTACTCATCTCTTCATCACTATCTGTTATTTGACCTGTCTCAGTTTTTAATGGACCTATCCTTTCCCTAGTCTTAGTACGATATAACTGAAAAAACCCTTTAGGATTTGTCTTTGCTTGCCCTGCTATGCGAACTTCATAGTTTCTTTTTGCTTTCCTTATCTCTTTTTTAACATTTCTAACCAGTTGTACGAATTCCTGTTCTAAAGTGACCTCCCCATTTTTAATCCTTTTGTACCAAGCTCTCTTTTTACCTATAAGGTTCTTCAAATTCTTTGTTATCCACTTTGGGTCATTAGTATACGATCTATTCAATTTGTATGGTATACTACGTTCCTGTGCTTTGTTTAGAATATTCTTAAATAAGTTATATATTGAATCCACATCGAAATCCCCATTTAAGTCACCTATCGCTGGGTTCATGTCTCGCTCCAAGACCGGCCCACACCCCATACCCAAGCCTTTCCAATCAATTTGACCCAAAAAATTTCTTAGGCTATTAAAATCAGCTTTTCGAAAATCTGGCACTTTAACAGAATTTTCTCCTACTGGTCTATTCCATTCTATGCTAAATCTGATTTCTTTGTGATCACTGCTCCCTAGCTCACTCCCTATTTCGATGTCATTAATTTGCGTTTCCCTGTTAGTTAACACTAAATCTAAAATATTATTTTCCCGTGTTGGTTCCTTAATGTGTTGCGTAAGAAAGCAATCGTCAATTAATTCTAGAAAATCTTCTGCTTCACTATTCCCTGTTTTGTTCAACCAGTTTATTCCGCTAAAATTAAAGTCACCCATGACATAAATACTGTTAGATCTAGATGCTCTAGATATTTCATCCCATAGATGCTTTGCTTCCATTCTGTCTAAATTTGGTGGCCTATATATTACTCCTATTATAATATTATTAGCTTTTTCGTTTAATTCAATCCAAATAGATTCTGTGTGTGGCTCTGTTTTGATTCCCTCTTTGAGACTACATTTCAAATTGTCCCTAACATATAACCTAACAGATCCCTTTCGCAATCCGACTTCGCAATCACAACACCATCTAGCTCGTATCTTGTAACTCTATCATCATTACCTAACCTCAGAACTTTACATTTATCAGCATTAAACTGCATCTGCCAATCCTTTGACCATTTCAAAACCCTATCTAGATCAACTTGAAGTGATAGTGAGTCCTCCTCCGAATTAATTTCCCTACCGATTTTCGTATCATCGGCAAATTTGCAAATGTTGCTACTCAAACCTGAATCTAAATCATTTATATATATTATAAACAACAGAGGTCCCAGGACAGAGCCTTGAGGCACTCCACTTACAACATTTTCCCACTCTGACTTGATTCCATTTATACTAACTCTCTGTTTCCTTTGGTATAGCCATGCCCTAATCCAGCTTAATATAGCACCCCCAATACCATGAGACTCTATCTTTTTAATCAGTCTTTCATGTGGCACTGTATCAAAAGCTTTGCTAAAGTCAAGGTATACAACATCGCAATCCTTACCACTATCAACTGCCTCAACAATGCTAGAATAAAAAGATAACAAATTTGTTAAACATGAACGGCCATTTATAAAACCATGTTGCGACTCAATTATTAATTTATGTTTTTCAAGATGAAGACGAATTTTATTTGCTATTATAGATTCGAGTAACTTTCCCACAATAGACGTTAGGCTAATTGGTCGATAGTTAGACGCAAGTGATCTATCTCCTTTCTTAAAAACTGGTATCACATTAGCAACTTTCCAAAACTCTGGCACTCTGCCTGACTCTATTGATTTATTAAATATGGTTGACAGTGGGTCACAAAGCTCCTCTTTGCATTCTTTAAGCACCCTGGCAAACACTTCATCCGGCCCTGGGGATTTGTTTGGTTTGAGTTTTACTATTTGTTTAAGAACATCCTCCCTGGTAACTGCTAAACTCGTCAACCTGTCCTCGTCCCCACCCACATAGACTTGTTCGGCTGAAGGCATATTGTTAAGTTCCTCTTTAGTAAATACAGATACAAAATATTTATTAAAAATACTACTCATCTCTTCATCACTATCTGTTATTTGACCTGTCTCAGTTTTTAATGGACCTATCCTTTCCCTAGTCTTAGTACGATATAACTGAAAAAACCCTTTAGGATTTGTCTTTGTTTGCCCTGCTATGCGAACTTCATAGTTTCTTTTTGCTTTCCTTATCTCTTTTTTAACATTTCTAACCAGTTGTACGAATTCCTGTTCTAAAGTGACCTCCCCATTTTTAATCCTTTTGTACCAAGCTCTCTTTTTACCTATAAGGTTCTTCAAATTCTTTGTTATCCACTTTGGGTCATTAGTATTCGATCTATTCAATTTGTATGGTATACTACGTTCCTGTGCTTTGTTTAGAATATTCTTAAATAAGTTATATATTGAATCCACATCGAAATCCCCATTTAAGTCACCTATCGCTGGGTTCATGTCTCGCTCCAAGACCGGCCCACACCCCATACCCAAGACTTTCCAATCAATTTGACCCAAAAAATTTCTTAGGCTATTAAAATCAGCTTTTCGAAAATCTGGCACTTTAACAGAATTTTCTCCTACTGGTCTATTCCATACTATGCTAAATCTGATTTCTTTGTGATCACTGCTCCCTAGCTCACTCCCTATTTCGATGTCATTAATTTGCGTTTCCCTGTTAGTTAACACTAAATCTAAAATATTATTTTCCCGTGTTGGTTCCTTAATGTGTTGCGTAAGAAAGCAATCGTCAATTAATTCTAGAAAATCTTCTGCTTCACTATTCCCTGTTTTGTTCAACCAGTTTATTCCGCTAAAATTAAAGTCACCCATGACATAAATACTGTTAGATCTAGATGCTCTAGATATTTCATCCCATAGATGCTTTGCTTCCATTCTGTCTAAATTTGGTGGCCTATAGTAGACCAAGCTTTAGAGCTTGGTACAAAAGGATTAAAAATGGGGAGGTCACTTTAGAACAGGAATTCGTACAACTGGTTAGAAATGTTAAAAAAGAGATAAGGAAAGCAAAAAGAAACTATGAAGTTCGCATAGCAGGGCAAGCAAAGACAAATCCTAAAGGGTTTTTCAGTTATATCGTACTAAGACTAGGGAAAGGATAGGTCCATTAAAAACTGAGACAGGTCAAATAACAGATAGTGATGAAGAGATGAGTAGTATTTTTAATAAATATTTTGTATCTGTATTTACTAAAGAGGAACTTAACAATATGCCTTCAGCCGAACAAGTCTATGTGGGTGGGGACGAGGACAGGTTGACGAGTTTAGCAGTTACCAGGGAGGATGTTCTTAAACAAATAGTAAAACTCAAACCAAACAAATCCCCAGGGCCGGATGAAGTGTTTGCTAGGGTGCTTAAAGAATGCAAAGAGGAGCTTTGTGACCCACTGTCAACCATATTTAATAAATCAATAGAGTCAGGCAGAGTGCCAGAGTTTTGGAAAGTTGCTAATGTGATACCAGTTTTTAAGAAAGGAGATAGATCACTTGCGTCTAACTATCGACCAATTAGCCTAACGTCTATTGTGGGAAAGTTACTCGAATCTATAATAGCAAATAAAATTCGTCTTCATCTTGAAAAACATAAATTAATAATTGAGTCGCAACATGGTTTTATAAATGGCCGTTCATGTTTAACAAATTTGTTATCTTTTTATTCTAGCATTGTTGAGGCAGTTGATAGTGGTAAGGATTGCGATGTTGTATACCTTGACTTTAGCAAAGCTTTTGATACAGTGCCACATGAAAGACTGATTAAAAAAATAGAGTCTCATGGTATTGGGGGTGCTATATTAAGCTGGATTAGGGCATGGCTATACCAAAGGAAACAGAGAGTTAGTATAAATGGAATCAAGTCAGAGTGGGAAAATGTTGTAAGTGGAGTGCCTCAAGGCTCTGTCCTGGGACCTCTGTTGTTTATAATATATATAAATGATTTAGATTCAGGTTTGAGTAGCAACATTTGCAAATTTGCCGATGATACGAAAATCGGTAGGGAAATTAATTCGGAGGAGGACTCACTATCACTTCAAGTTGATCTAGATAGGGTTTTGAAATGGTCAAAGGATTGGCAGATGCAGTTTAATGCTGATAAATGTAAAGTTCTGAGGTTAGGTAATGATGATAGAGTTACAAGATACGAGCTAGATGGTGTTGTGATTGCGAAGTCGGATTGCGAAAGGGATCTGGGAGTTATGATTAGTAAGAATTTAAAACAAAAGGATCAATGCATAAATGTTCGTAATAAGGCAAATCGGACACTTGGATTTATTAATCGCAGCGTTAGTAACAAGACACCTGGTGTGGTTCTCAAGCTATATCTTGCTCTAGTTAGGCCCCATTTAGATTATGCAGTTCAGTTTTGGTCGCCATATTATAGAATGGATATAAATTCACTTGAACGTGTCCAGCGTAGGATGACTAAGTTAATTCCCCAAATTAGAAATCTTTCATATGAAGAAAGATTAACAAAGCTTAAGTTGCATTCACTGGAAAGGCGAAGAGTTAGGGGTGACATGATAGAGGTTTACAAGTGGATGAATGGACATAACCGGGGGGATATTAATAGGGTATTAAAAGTATCAACACAGGACAGAACACGAAACAATGGATATAAATTGGATAAGTTTAGATTTAGGAAAGACTTGGGTAAATACTGGTTCAGTAACAGGGTTGTTGATTTGTGGAACCAATTGCCGCGTAACATTGTGGAGGTGGGGTCCCTCGATTGTTTCAAGCACGGGTTGGACAAGTATATGAGTGGGATTGGGTGGTTATAGAATAGGAGCTGCCTCGTATGGGCCAATAGGCCTTCTGCAGTTACCTTTGTTCTTATGTTCTTATATATTACTCCTATTATAATATTATTAGCTTTTTCGTTTAATTCAATCCAAATAGTTTCTGTGTGTGGCTCTGTTTTGATTCCCTCTTTGAGACTACATTTCAAATTGTCCCTAACATATATGGCTACTCCACCTCCTCGTCTAATATATCTATCTGTGTGAAATAGTTTAAATCCATATATTTGATATTCAGCTAATAGTTCTCTATTTTCTACATTCATCCACGTTTCGGTAAGTGCAATAATATCTATTTTTTCTGTGCAGACAAGAGCATTTAATTCGTTAATTTTATTTCTTAGACTTCTACTGTCAGTGTAATATACCCTAAGTGAATTGTTATTTTGCGGACCCTCTCTTTCCCTGATCGTTTTGCCAATTCCTTTCTCCCACAAACACATACTTTTATTACCTCCTTCCTCCAAATCAATTCCCATACCTCTATCTACTAACAGTTTAAACCCAAACAAACACCTCTAACCACTTCTTCTAACGAGTTCGCAACAGCAACAACCCCAGCTCTCGATAGATGCACCCCATCACGAGCATACATTTCATTTCTTCCATAGAAGTGTTCCCAGTTGTCTATGAAAGATATTGCATTTGATTTGCAATATCTTTCCAGCCGGCAATTGACACCAAGTGCCCTCGATATCCATTCATTTCCCACTCCCTTTCTTGGAAGAATGCCACATATGATCGGGATTCCTCCCTTGCTCCTAACTAACTCTATGGCTGTTTTATACCTCTGAATCAGTTCCTCACTCCTAACTCGACCAACATCATTTCCTCCCACGCTAATGCAAATAATGGGATTGTTCCCATTACCAGCCATAATATCATTCATGTTGTTTATAATATCACCAATGCCAGCTCCGGGATAGCAAACCCTTAACCTGTTCCCCCTATCTCTAGCACAAAACGTTCTATCCAAATACCTTATCTGGGAATCTCCCACAACTAATGTTTGCTTAGGTACTTCCTTTACTTTCTGAGGGGCCTGCGCTTCCTTTCTCTTTGTTGCTTTCCCTTTTGCGCGATCCACAGCACTCGTCCTCCAAAACGTCAAATGAATTAGAAGTTGCTATGGCGTTTGAAGGCGGCTTTATCAAAGTCTTCTTAAGGCCCCTGTCTTTCACAACTCTCCAAGACGAGGTCCCTTTACTGCTGGTCTCCTCCTTCGTTACTTCTCGTTGTTCTTTCAGCTGACGCACCTCCTCCCGCAGAAAGTCCAACTCTGTCCTCAGGGCTCCCACTAGAGTCACCAGGTCCTTAACTACAACTTCCATATTGCAATGATAATATAACAACACTCAGGAGCTCCGGTTAACACAACCTCTCACTGTGAATTCACCTGACCGACTCACTATCAACTTGAAGTGATAGTGAGTCCTCCTCCGAAATTAATTCGGAGGAGGACTCACTATCACTTCAAGTTGATCTAGATAGGGTTTTGAAATGGTCAAAGGATTGGCAGATGCAGTTTAATGCTGATAAATGTAAAGTTCTGAGGTTAGGTAAGGATGATAGAGTTACAAGATACGAGCTAGATGGTGTTGTGATTGCGAAGTCGGATTGCGAAAGGGATCTGGGAGTTATGATTAGTAAGAATTTAAAACAAAAGGATCAATGCATAAATGTTCGTAATAAGGCAAATCGGACACTTGGATTTATTAATCGCAGCGTTAGTAACAAGACACCTGGTGTGGTTCTTCAGCTATATCTTGCTCTAGTTAGGCCCCATTTAGATTATGCAGTTCAGTTTTGGTCGCCATATTATAGAATGGATATAAATTCACTTGAACGTGTCCAGCGTAGGATGACTAAGTTAATTCCCCAAATTAGAAATCTTTCATATGAAGAAAGATTAACAAAGCTTAAGTTGCATCCACTGGAAAGACGAAGAGTTAGGGGCGACATGATAGAGGTTTACAAGTGGGTGAATGGACATAACAAGGGGGATATTAATAGGGTATTAAAAGTATCAACACAGGACAGAACACGAAACAATGGGTATAAATTGGATAAGTTTAGATTTAGGAAAGACTTGGGTAAATACTGGTTCAGTAACAGGGTTGTAGATTTGTGGAACCAATTGCCGCGTAACGTGGTGGAGGTGGGGTCCCTCGATTGTTTCAAGCGCGGGTTGGACAAGTATATGAGTGGGATTGGGTGGTTATAGAATAGGAGCTGCCTCGTATGGGCCAATAGGCCTTCTGCAGTTACCTTTGTTCTTATGTTCTTATGGGAAAATGTTGTAAGTGGAGTGCCTCAAGGCTCTGTCCTGGGACCTCTGTTGTTTATAATATATATAAATGATTTAGATTCAGGTTTGAGTAGCAACATTTGCAAATTTGCCGATGATACGAAAATCGGTAAGAACATAAGAACATAAGAACATAAGAACAAAGGCAACTGCAGAAGGCCTATTGGCCCATACGAGGCAGCTCCTATTCTATAACCACCCAATCCCACTCATATACTTGTCCAACCCGTGCTTGAAACAATCGAGGGACCCCACCTCCACAATGTTACGCGGCAATTGGTTCCACAAATCAACAACCCTGTTACTGAACCAGTATTTACCCAAGTCTTTCCTAAATCTAAACTTATCCAATTTATACCCATTGTTTCGTGTTCTGTCCTGTGTTGATACTTTTAATACCCTATTAATATCCCCCCGGTTATGTCCATTCATCCACTTGTAAACCTCTATCATGTCACCCCTAACTCTTCGCCTTTCCAGTGAATGCAACTTAAGCTTTGTTAATCTTTCTTCATATGAAAGATTTCTAATTTGGGGAATTAACTTAGTCATCCTACGCTGGACACGTTCAAGTGAATTTATATCCATTCTATAATATGGCGACCAAAACTGAACTGCATAATCTAAATGGGGCCTAACTAGAGCAAGATATAGCTTGAGAAATTAATTTTAGGGAAATTAATTCGGAGGAGGACTCACTATCACTTCAAGTTGATCTAGATAGGGTTTTGAAATGGTCAAAGGATTGGCAGATGCAGTTTAATGCTGATAAATGTAAAGTTCTGAGGTTAGGTAATGATGATAGAGTTACAAGATACGAGCTAGATGGTGTTGTGATTGCGAAGTCGGATTGCGAAAGGGATCTGGGAGTTATGATTAGTAAGAATTTAAAACAAAAGGATCAATGCATAAATGTTCGTAATAAGGCAAATCGGACACTTGGATTTATTAATCGCAGCGTTAGTAACAAGACACCTGGTGTGGTTCTCAAGCTATATCTTGCTCTAGTTAGGCCCCATTTAGATTATGCAGTTCAGTTTTGGTCGCCATATTATAGAATGGATATAAATTCACTTGAACGTGTCCAGCGTAGGATGACTAAGTTAATTCCCCAAATTAGAAATCTTTCATATGAAGAAAATCTTATATCTTATAAATCTTATATGAAATCTTTATATCGTACCTGGTGACTCTAGTGGGAGCCCTGAGGACAGAGTTGGACTCTCTGCGGGAGGAGGTGCGTCAGCTTAAAAAACAACGAGAAGTAACGAAGGAGGAGACCAGCAGTAAAGGGACCTCGTCTTGGAGAGTTGCGAAAGACAGGGGCCTTAAGAAGACTTTGATAAAGCCGCCTTCAAACGCCATAGCAACTTCAAATTCATTTGACGTTTTGGAGGACGAGTGCTGTGGAGAGACTGTGGATCGCGCAAAAGGGAAAGCAACGAAGAGAAAGGAAGCGCAGGCCCCTCAGAAAGTAAAGGAAGTACCTAAGCAAACATTAGTTGTGGGAGATTCCCAGATAAGGTATTTGGATAGAACGTTTTGTGCTAGAGATAGGGGGAACAGGTTAAGGGTTTGCTATCCCGGAGCTGGCATTGGTGATATTATAAACAACATGAATGATATTATGGCTGGTAATGGGAACAATCCCATTATTTGCATTAGCGTGGGAGGAAATGATGTTGGTCGAGTCAGGAGTGAGGAACTGATTCAGAGGTATAAAACAGCCATAGAGTTAGTTAGGAGCAAGGGAGGAATCCCGATCATATGTGGCATTCTTCCAAGAAAGGGAGTGGGTAATGAATGGATATCGAGGGCACTTGGTGTCAATTGCCGGCTGGAAAGATATTGCAAATCAAATGCTATATCTTTCATAGACAACTGGGAACACTTCTATGGAAGAAATGAAATGTATGCTCGTGATGGGGTGCATCTATCGAGAGCTGGGGTTGTTGCTGTTGCGAACTCGCTAGAAGAAGTGGTTAGAGGTGTTTGTTTGGGTTTAAACTGTTAGTAGATAGAGGTATGGGAATTGATTTGGAGGAAGGAGGTAATAAAAGTATGTGTTTGTGGGAGAAAGGAATTGGCAAAACGATCAGGGAAAGAGAAGGTCCGCAAAATAACAATTCACTTAGGGTATATTACACTAACAGTAGAAGTCTAAGAAATAAAATTAACGAATTAAATGCTCTTGTCTGCACAGAAAAAATAGATATTATTGCACTTACCGAAACGTGGATGAATGTAGAAAATAGAGAACTATTAGCTGAATATCAAATATATGGATTTAAACTATTTCACACGGATAGATATATTAGACGAGGAGGTGGAGTAGCCATATATGTTAGGGACAATTTGAAATGTAGTCATAAGAACATAAGAACAAAGGTAACTGCAGAAGGCCTATTGGCCCATACGAGGCAGCTCCTATTCTATAACCACCCAATCCCACTCATATACTTGTCCAACCCGTGCTTGAAACAATCGAGGGACCCCACCTCCACAATGTTACACGGCAATTGGTTCCACAAATCAACAACCCTGTTACTGAACCAGTATTTACCCAAGTCTTTCCTAAATCTAAACTTATCCAATTTATATCCATTGTTTCGTGTTCTGTCCTGTGTTGATACTTTTAATACCCTATTAATATCCCCCCGGTTATGTCCATTCATCCACTTGTAAACCTCTATCATGTCACCCCTAACTCTTCGCCTTTCCAGTGAATGCAACTTAAGCTTTGTTAATCTTTCTTCATATGAAAGATTTCTAATTTGGGGAATTAACTTAGTCATCCTACGCTGGACACGTTCAAGTGAATTTATATCCATTCTATAATATGGCGACCAAAACTGAACTGCATAATCTAAATGGGGCCTAACTAGAGCAAGATATAGCTTGAGAACCACACCAGGTGTCTTGTTACTAACGCTGCGATTAATAAATCCAAGTGTCCGATTTGCCTTATTACGAACATTTATGCATTGATCCTTTTGTTTTAAATTCTTACTAATCATAACTCCCAGATCCCTTTCGCAATCCGACTTCGCAATCACAACACCATCTAGCTCGTATCTTGTAACTCTATCATCATTACCTAACCTCAGAACTTTACATTTATCAGCATTAAACTGCATCTGCCAATCCTTTGACCATTTCAAAACCCTATCTAGATCAACTTGAAGTGATAGTGAGTCCTCCTCCGAATTAATTTCCCTACCGATTTTCGTATCATCGGCAAATTTGCAAATGTTGCTACTCAAACCTGAATCTAAATCATTTATATATATTATAAACAACAGAGGTCCCAGGACAGAGCCTTGAGGCACTCCACTTACAACATTTTCCCACTCTGACTTGATTCCATTTATACTAACTCTCTGTTTCCTTTGGTATAGCCATGCCCTAATCCAGCTTAATATAGCACCCCCAATACCATGAGACTCTATTTTTTTAATCAGTCTTTCATGTGGCACTGTATCAAAAGCTTTGCTAAAGTCAAGGTATACAACATCGCAATCCTTACCACTATCAACTGCCTCAACAATGCTAGAATAAAAAGATAACAAATTTGTTAAACATGAACGGCCATTTATAAAACCATGTTGCGACTCAATTATTAATTTATGTTTTTCAAGATGAAGACGAATTTTATTTGCTATTATAGATTCGAGTAACTTTCCCACAATAGACGTTAGGCTAATTGGTCGATAGTTAGACGCAAGTGATCTATCTCCTTTCTTAAAAACTGGTATCACATTAGCAACTTTCCAAAACTCTGGCACTCTGCCTGACTCTATTGATTTATTAAATATGGTTGACAGTGGGTCACAAAGCTCCTCTTTGCATTCTTTAAGCACCCTAGCAAACACTTCATCCGGCCCTGGGGATTTGTTTGGTTTGAGTTTTACTATTTGTTTAAGAACATCCTCCCTGGTAACTGCTAAACTCGTCAACCTGTCCTCGTCCCCACCCACATAGACTTGTTCGGCTGAAGGCATATTGTTAAGTTCCTCTTTAGTAAATACAGATACAAAATATTTATTAAAAATACTACTCATCTCTTCATCACTATCTGTTATTTGACCTGTCTCAGTTTTTAATGGACCTATCCTTTCCCTAGTCTTAGTACGATACAACTGAAAAAACCCTTTAGGATTTGTCTTTGCTTGCCCTGCTATGCGAACTTCATAGTTTCTTTTTGCTTTCCTTATCTCTTTTTTAACATTTCTAACCAGTTGTACGAATTCCTGTTCTAAAGTGACCTCCCCATTTTTAATCCTTTTGTACCAAGCTCTCTTTTTACCTATAAGGTTCTTCAAATTCTTTGTTATCCACTTTGGGTCATTAGTATACGATCTATTCAATTTGTATGGTATACTACGTTCCTGTGCTTTGTTTAGAATATTCTTAAATAAGTTATATATTGAATCCACATCGAAATCCCCATTTAAGTCACCTATCGCTGGGTTCATGTCTCGCTCCAAGACCGGCCCACACCCCATACCCAAGCCTTTCCAATCAATTTGACCCAAAAAATTTCTTAGGCTATTAAAATCAGCTTTTCGAAAATCTGGCACTTTAACAGAATTTTCTCCTACTGGTCTATTCCATTCTATGCTAAATCTGATTTCTTTGTGATCACTGCTCCCTAGCTCACTCCCTATTTCGATGTCACTAATTTGCGTTTCCCTGTTAGTTAACACTAAATCTAAAATATTATTTTCCCGTGTTGGTTCCTTAATGTGTTGCGTAAGAAAGCAATCGTCAATTAATTCTAGAAAATCTTCTGCTTCACTATTCCCTGTTTTGTTCAACCAGTTTATTCCGCTAAAATTAAAGTCACCCATGACATAAATACTGTTAGATCTAGATGCTCTAGATATTTCATCCCATAGATGCTTTGCTTCCATTCTGTCTAAATTTGGTGGCCTATATATTACTCCTATTATAATATTATTAGCTTTTTCGTTTAATTCAATCCAAATAGTTTCTGTGTGTGGCTCTGTTTTGATTCCCTCTTTGAGACTACATTTCAAATTGTCCCTAACATATATGGCTACTCCACCTCCTCGTCTAATATATCTATCTGTGTGAAATAGTTTAAATCCATATATTTGATATTCAGCTAATAGTTCTCTATTTTCTACATTCATCCACGTTTCGGTAAGTGCAATAATATCTATTTTTTCTGTGCAGACAAGAGCATTTAATTCGTTAATTTTATTTCTTAGACTTCTACTGTTAGTGTAATATACCCTAAGTGAATTGTTATTTTGCGGACCTTCTCTTTCCCTGATCGTTTTGCCAATTCTTTTCTCCCACAAACACATACTTTTATTACCTCCTTCCTCCAAATCAATTCCCATACCTCTATCTACTAACAGTTTAAACCCAAATAAACACCTCTAACCACTTCTTCTAGCGAGTTCGCAACAGCAACAACCCCAGCTCTCGATAGATGCACCCCATCACGAGCATACATTTCATTTCTTCCATAGAAGTGTTCCCAGTTGTCTATGAAAGATATTGCATTTGATTTGCAATATCTTTCCAGCCGGCAATTGACACCAAGTGCCCTCGATATCCATTCATTTCCCACTCCCGGAATAGTCTCAAAGAGGGAATCAAAACAGAGCCACACACAGAAACTATTTGGATTGAATTAAACGAAAAAGCTAATAATATTATAATAGGAGTAATATATAGGCCACCAAATTTAGACAGAATGGAAGCAAAGCATCTATGGGATTAAATATCTAGAGCATCTAGATCTAACAGTATTTATGTCATGGGTGACTTTAATTTTAGCGGAATAAACTGGTTGAACAAAACAGGGAATAGTGAAGCAGAAGATTTTCTAGAATTAATTGACGATTGCTTTCTTACGCAACACATTAAGGAACCAACACGGGAAAATAATATTTTAGATTTAGTGTTAACTAACAGAACATAAGAACATAAGAACAAAGGCAACTGCAGAAGGCCTGTTGGCCCATACGAGGCAGCTCCTATTCTATAACCACCCAATCCCACTCATATACTTGTCCAACCCGTGCTTGAAACAATCGAGGGACCCCACCTCCACAATGTTACGCGGCAATTGGTTCCACAAATCAACAACCCTGTTACTGAACCAGTATTTACCCAAGTCTTTCCTAAATCTAAACTTATCCAATTTATATCCATTGTTTCGTGTTCTGTCCTGTGTTGATACTTTTAATACCCTATTAATATCCCCCCGGTTTTGTCCATTCATCCACTTGTAAACCTCTATCATGTCACCCCTAACTCTTCGCCTTTCCAGTGAATGCAACTTAAGCTTTGTTAATCTTTCTTCATATGAAAGATTTCTAATTTGGGGAATTAACTTAGTCATCCTACGCTGGACACGTTCAAGTGAATTTATATCCATTCTATAATATGGCGACCAAAACTGAACTGCATAATCTAAATGGGGCCTAACTAGAGCAAGATATAGCTTGAGAACCACACCAGGTGTCTTGTTACTAACGCTGCGATTAATAAATCCAAGTGTCCGATTTGCCTTATTACGAACATTTATGCATTGATCCTTTTGTTTTAAATTCTTACTAATCATAACTCCCAGATCCCTTTCGCAATCCGACTTCGCAATCACAACACCATCTAGCTCGTATCTTGTAACTCTATCATCATTACCTAACCTCAGAACTTTACATTTATCAGCATTAAACTGCATCTGCCAATCCTTTGACCATTTCAAAACCCTATCTAGATCAACTTGAAGTGATAGTGAGTCCTCCTCCGAATTAATTTCCCTACCGATTTTCGTATCATCGGCAAATTTGCAAATGTTGCTACTCAAACCTGAATCTAAATCATTTATATATATTATAAACAACAGAGGTCCCAGGACAGAGCCTTGAGGCACTCCACTTACAACATTTTCCCACTCTGACTTGATTCCATTTATACTAACTCTCTGTTTCCTTTGGTATAGCCATGCCCTAATCCAGCTTAATATAGCACCCCCTAACTAGTTAACACTAAATCTAAAATTTAGTGTTAACACTAAATTTAACACTGATTTAGTTAACACTAAATCTAAAATATTATTTTCCCGTGTTGGTTCCTTAATGTGTTGCGTAAGAAAGCAATCGTCAATTAATTCTAGAAAATCTTCTGCTTCACTATTCCCTGTTTTGTTCAACCAGTTTATTCCGCTAAAATTAAAGTCACCCATGACATAAATACTGTTAGATCTAGATGCTCTAGATATTTCATCCCATAGATGCTTTGCTTCCATTCTGTCTAAATTTGGTGGCCTATATATTACTCCTATTATAATATTATTAGCTTTTTCGTTTAATTCAATCCAAATAGTTTCTGTGTGTGGCTCTGTTTTGATTCCCTCTTTGAGACTACATTTCAAATTGTCCCTAACATATATGGCTACTCCACCTCCTCGTCTAATATATCTATCTGTGTGAAATAGTTTAAATCCATATATTTGATATTCAGCTAATAGTTCTCTATTTTCTACATTCATCCACGTTTCGGTAAGTGCAATAATATCTATTTTTTCTGTGCAGACAAGAGCATTTAATTCGTTAATTTTATTTCTTAGACTTCTACTGTTAGTGTAATATACCCTAAGTGAATTGTTATTTTGCGGACCTTCTCTTTCCCTGATCGTTTTGCCAATTCCTTTCTCCCACAAACACATACTTTTATTACCTCCTTCCTCCAAATCAATTCCCATACCTCTATCTACTAACAGTTTAAACCCAAACAAACACCTCTAACCACTTCTTCTAGCGAGTTCGCAACAGCAACAACCCCAGCTCTCGATAGATGCACCCCATCACGAGCATACATTTCATTTCTTCCATAGAAGTGTTCCCAGTTGTCTATGAAAGATATTGCATTTGATTTGCAATATCTTTCCAGCCGGCAATTGACACCAAGTGCCCTCGATATCCATTCATTTCCCACTCCCTTTCTTGGAAGAATGCCACATATGATCGGGATTCCTCCCTTGCTCCTAACTAACTCTATGGCTGTTTTATACCTCTGAATCAGTTCCTCACTCCTGACTCGACCAACATCATTTCCTCCCACGCTAATGCAAATAATGGGATTGTTCCCATTACCAGCCATAATATCATTCATGTTGTTTATAATATCACCAATGCCAGCTCCGGGATAGCAAACCCTTAACCTGTTCCCCCTATCTCTAGCACAAAACGTTCTATCCAAATACCTTATCTGGGAATCTCCCACAACTAATGTTTGCTTAGGTACTTCCTTTACTTTCTGAGGGGCCTGCGCTTCCTTTCTCTTCGTTGCTTTCCCTTTTGCGCGATCCACAGTCTCTCCACAGCACTCGTCCTCCAAAACGTCAAATGAATTAGAAGTTGCTATGGCGTTTGAAGGCGGCTTTATCAAAGTCTTCTTAAGGCCCCTGTCTTTCGCAACTCTCCAAGACGAGGTCCCTTTACTACTGGTCTCCTCCTTCGTTACTTCTCGTTGTTTTTTAAGCTGACGCACCTCCTCCCGCAGAGAGTCCAACTCTGTCCTCAGGGCTCCCACTAGAGTCACCAGGTCCTTCACTACAACTTCCATATTGCTATGATGAGCTTGGTACAAAAGGATTAAAAATGGGGAGGTCACTTTAGAACAGGAATTCGTACAACTGGTTAGAAATGTTAAAAAAGAGATAAGGAAAGCAAAAAGAAACTATGAAGTTCGCATAGCAGGGCAAGCAAAGACAAATCCTAAAGGGTTTTTTCAGTTATATCGTACTAAGACTAGGGAAAGGATAGGTCCATTAAAAACTGAGACAGGTCAAATAACAGATAGTGATGAAGAGATGAGTAGTATTTTTAATAAATATTTTGTATCTGTATTTACTAAAGAGGAACTTAACAATATGCCTTCAGCCGAACAAGTCTATGTGGGTGGGGACGAGGACAGGTTGACGAGTTTAGCAGTTACCAGGGAGGATGTTCTTAAACAAATAGTAAAACTCAAACCAAACAAATCCCCAGGGCCGGATGAAGTGTTTGCTAGGGTGCTTAAAGAATGCAAAGAGGAGCTTTGTGACCCACTGTCAACCATATTTAATAAATCAATAGAGTCAGGCAGAGTGCCAGAGTTTTGGAAAGTTGCTAATGTGATACCAGTTTTTAAGAAAGGAGATAGATCACTTGCGTCTAACTATCGACCAATTAGCCTAACGTCTATTGTGGGAAAGTTACTCGAATCTATAATAGCAAATAAAATTCGTCTTCATCTTGAAAAACATAAATTAATAATTGAGTCGCAACATGGTTTTATAAATGGCCGTTCATGTTTAACAAATTTGTTATCTTTTTATTCTAGCATTGTTGAGGCAGTTGATAGTGGTAAGGATTGCGATGTTGTATACCTTGACTTTAGCAAAGCTTTTGATACAGTGCCACATGAAAGACTGATTAAAAAAATAGAGTCTCATGGTATTGGGGGTGCTATATTAAGCTGGATTAGGGCATGGCTATACCAAAGGAAACAGAGAGTTAGTATAAATGGAATCAAGTCAGAGTGGGAAAATGTTGTAAGTGGAGTGCCTCAAGGCTCTGTCCTGGGACCTCTGTTGTTTATAATATATATAAATGATTTAGATTCAGGTTTGAGTAGCAACATTTGCAAATTTGCCGATGATACGAAAATCGGTAGGGAAATTAATTCGGAGGAGGACTCACTATCACTTCAAGTTGATCTAGATAGGGTTTTGAAATGGTCAAAGGATTGGCAGATGCAGTTTAATGCTGATAAATGTAAAGTTCTGAGGTTAGGTAATGATGATAGAGTTTCAAGATACGAGCTAGATGGTGTTGTGATTGCGAAGTCGGATTGCGAAAGGGATCTGGGAGTTATGATTAGTAAGAATTTAAAACAAAAGGATCAATGCATAAATGTTCGTAATAAGGCAAATCGGACACTTGGATTTATTAATCGCAGCGTTAGTAACAAGACACCTGGTGTGGTTCTCAAGCTATATCTTGCTCTAGTTAGGCCCCATTTAGATTATGCAGTTCAGTTTTGGTCGCCATATTATAGAATGGATATAAATTCACTTGAACGTGTCCAGCGTAGGATGACTAAGTTAATTCCCCAAATTAGAAATCTTTCATATGAAGAAAGATTAACAAAGCTTAAGTTGCATTCACTGGAAAGGCGAAGAGTTAGGGGTGACATGATAGAGGTTTACAAGTGGATGAATGGACATAACCGGGGGGATATTAATAGGGTATTAAAAGTATCAACACAGGACAGAACACGAAACAATGGATATAAATTGGATAAGTTTAGATTTAGGAAAGACTTGGGTAAATACTAGTTCAGTAACAGGGTTGTTGATTTGTGGAACCAATTGCCGCGTAACATTGTGGAGGTGGGGTCCCTCGATTGTTTCAAGCACGGGTTGGACAAGTATATGAGTGGGATTGAGTGGTTATAGAATAGGAGCTGCCTCGTATGAGCCAATAGGCCTTCTGCAGTTACCTTTGTTCTTATGTTCTTATGTTCTTATGGAACTTAACAATATGCCTTCAGCCGAACAAGTCTATGTGGGTGGGGACGAGGACAGGTTGACGAGTTTAGCAGTTACCAGGGAGGATGTTATTAAACAAATAGTAAAACTCAAACCAAACAAATCCCCAGGGCCGGATGAAGTGTTTGCTAGGGTGCTTAAAGAATGCAAAGAGGAGCTTTGTGACCCACTGTCAACCATATTTAATAAATCAATAGAGTCAGGCAGAGTGCCAGAGTTTTGGAAAGTTGCTAATGTGATACCAGTTTTTAAGAAAGGAGATAGATCACTTGCGTCTAACTATCGACCAATTAGCCTAACGTCTATTGTGGGAAAGTTACTCGAATCTATAATAGCAAATAAAATTCGTCTTCATCTTGAAAAACATAAATTAATAATTGAGTCGCAACATGGTTTTATAAATGGCCGTTCATGTTTAACAAATTTGTTATCTTTTTATTCTAGCATTGTTGAGGCAGTTGATAGTGGTAAGGATTGCGATGTTGTATACCTTGACTTTAGCAAAGCTTTTGATACAGTGCCACATGAAAGACTGATTAAAAAAATAGAGTCTCATGGTATTGGGGGTGCTATATTAAGCTGGATTAGGGCATGGCTATACCTAAGGAAACAGAGAGTTAGTATAAATGGAATCAAGTCAGAGTGGGAAAATGTTGTAAGTGGAGTGCCTCAAGGCTCTGTCCTGGGACCTCTGTTGTTTATAATATATATAAATGATTTAGATTCAGGTTTGAGTAGCAACATTTGCAAATTTGCCGATGATACGAAAATCGGTAGGGAAATTAATTCGGAGGAGGACTCACTATCACTTCAAGTTGATCTAGATAGGGTTTTGAAATGGTCAAAGGATTGGCAGATGCAGTTTAATGCTGATAAATGTAAAGTTCTGAGGTTAGGTAATGATGATAGAGTTACAAGATACGAGCTAGATGGTGTTGTGATTGCGAAGTCGGATTGCGAAAGGGATCTGGGAGTTATGATTAGTAAGAATTTAAAACAAAAGGATCAATGCATAAATGTTCGTAATAAGGCAAATCGGACACTTGGATTTATTAATCGCAGCGTTAGTAACAAGACACCTGGTGTGGTTCTCAAGCTATATCTTGCTCTAGTTAGGCCCCATTTAGATTATGCAGTTCAGTTTTGGTCGCCATATTATAGAATGGATATAAATTCACTTGAACGTGTCCAGCGTAGGATGACTAAGTTAATTCCCCAAATTAGAAATCTTTCATATGAAGAAAGATTAACAAAGCTTAAGTTGCATTCACTGGAAAGGCGAAGAGTTAGGGGTGACATGATAGAGGTTTACAAGTGGATGAATGGACATAACCGGGGGGATATTAATAGGGTATTAAAAGTATCAACACAGGACAGAACACGAAACAATGGATATAAATTGGATAAGTTTAGATTTAGGAAAGACTTGGGTAAATACTGGTTCATTAACAGGGTTGTTGATTTGTGGAACCAATTGCCGCGTAACATTGTGGAGGTGGGGTCCCTCGATTGTTTCAAGCACGGGTTGGACAAGTATATGAGTGGGATTGGGTGGTTATAGAATAGGAGCTGCCTCGTATGGGCCAATAGGCCTTCTGCAGTTACCTTTGTTCTTATGTTCTTAAGAAAGATTAACAAAGCTTAAATTGCATTCACTGGAAAGGCGAAGAGTTAGGGGTGACATGATAGAGGTTTACAAGTGGATGAATGGACATAACCGGGGGGATATTAATAGGGTATTAAAAGTATCAACACAGGACAGAACACGAAACAATGGGTATAAATTGGATAAGTTTAGATTTAGGAAAGACTTGGGTAAATACTGGTTCAGTAACAGGGTTGTTGATTTGTGGAACCAATTGCCGCGTAACATTGTGGAGGTGGGGTCCCTCAATTGTTTCAAGCACGGGTTGGACAAGTATATGAGTGGGATTGGGTGGTTATAGAATAGGAGCTGCCTCGTATGGGCCAATAGGCCTTCTGCAGTTACCTTTGTTCTTATGTTCTTATGTTCTTATGAACGTGTCCAACGTAGGATGACTAAGTTAATTCCCCAAATTAGAAATCTTTCATATGAAGAGAGATTAACAAAGCCTAAGTTGCATTCACTGGAAAGGCGAAGAGTTAGGGGTGACATGATAGAGGTTTACAAGTGGATGAATGGACATAACAGGGGGGATATTAATAGGGTATTAAAAATATCAACACAAGACAGAACACGAAAAATGGGTATAAATTGGATAAGTTTAGATTTAGGAAAGACTTGGGTAAATACTGGTTCAGTAACAGGGTTGTTGATTTGTGGAACCAATTGCCTCGTAACGTGGTGGAGGTGGGGTCCCTCGACTGTTTCAAGCGCGGGTTGGACAAGTATATGAGTGGGATTGGGTGGTTATAGATAGTATTTGCCGATGATACGAAATTCCAAACCAATTGGAATTACGCGGAACCAATTGCCGCGTAACATTGTGGAGGTGGGGTCCCTCGATTGTTTCAAGCATGGGTTGGACATGTATATGAGTGGGATTGGGTGGTTATAAATAGGAGCTGCCTCGTATGGCCAATAGGCCTTCTGCAGTTGCCTTTGTTCTTATGTTATGTTCTTATAGGAGCTGCCTCGTATGGGTCAATAGGCCTTCTGCAGTTACCTTTGTTCTTATGTTCTTATGTTCTTTATGACAAATCGATTCATTAGGAACCTTAGCACTAAGAACTTTGCACATAATATGTAAAAATGGTGAGAATCGGTCAGAAAATGAAATTTTTATTACGTTTCAAAAGTATAAATTGTTTTTCACAGAGAAAAATGCATCTAAAGTTCTCAACAATAAATATAGTACTTCTAATTTATAACACATCTTGTAGGAGAATGGTCCAGGACGGACCGAAACGTCGTCGTCTCTTCAATTTCTAGTGTGTGGTCTGGTCAACATCTTGTAGGTTATAATTAGGATTGTTTGGCATTCGTACTCGAATATGTGAAAGATGTGGGTCAATATGTATTGAAATGAAGTCACGAAAAAAACAAAAAAATATCTCGGGATAAGTTAGAGAAAACTGAAAAAACAGACACTGGGCCCCTTAACAGTCTAACAGTAGGTTAGACATATACATGAATGAGATTGGGTGGATATAAATAGGAGCTGCCTCGTATGGGCCAATAGGCCTTCTGCAGTTACCTTCATTCTTATGTTTATTATAACAAAACATGTATGTTGCAATACCTTATTTCCTATTTATTAGTGATAAGGCCCTCATCTCGTCCTCATTAATGAATACAAGCTAAATAGACAGAGTAGTGTTTGACCTCTGCAAATAAATCTGCCAAAAAAATAAAAGTCACAACTTCGGCCACCTGTGGCTAATTTACATGTTGACCAATTTCGTTCAAACTTCACATGCTTAGTGCCGGATATGTATTCTCCAATATGTAGAAGTCACAACAAAATCCACATAGAAACAAAGGAGAGAAAAAAAATAAAGTGGATGTCTTCTTTTTGTAGGGTGCATCTATCGAGAGCTGGGGTTGTTGCTGTTGCGAACTCGCTAGAAGAAGTGGTTAGAGGTGTTTGTTTGGGTTTAAACTGTTAGTAGATAGAGGTATGGGAATTGATTTGGAGGAAGGAGGTAATAAAAGTATGTGTTTGTGGGAGAAAGGAATTGGCAAAACGATCAGGGAAAGAGAAGGTCCGCAAAATAACAATTCACTTAGGGTATATTACACTAACAGTAGAAGTCTAAGAAATAAAATTAACGAATTAAATGCTCTTGTCTGCACAGAAAAAATAGATATTATTGCACTTACCGAAACGTGGATGAATGTAGAAAATAGAGAACTATTAGCTGAATATCAAATATATGGATTTAAACTATTTCACACAGATAGATATATTAGACGAGGAGGTGGAGTAGCCATATATGTTAAAGACAATTTGAAATGTAGTCTCAAAGAGGGAATCAAAACAGAGCCACACTCAGAAACTATTTGGATTGAATTAAACGAAAAAGCTAATAATATTATAATAGGAGTAATATATAGGCCACCAAATTTAGACAGAATGGAAGCAAAGCATCTATGGGATGAAATATCTAGAGCATCTAGATCTAACAGTATTTATGTCATGGGTGACTTTAATTTTAGCGGAATAAACTGGTTGAACAAAACAGGGAATAGTGAAGCAGAAGATTTTCTAGAATTAATTGACGATTGCTTTCTTACGCAACACATTAAGGAACCAACACGGGAAAATAATATTTTAGATTTAGTGTTAACTAACAGGGAAACGCAAATTAATGACATCGAAATAGGGAGTGAGCTAGGGAGCAGTGATCACAAAGAAATCAGATTTAGCATAGAATGGAATAGACCAGTAGGAGAAAATTATGTTAAAGTGCCAGATTTTCGAAAAGCTGATTTTAATAGCCTAAGAAATTTTTTGGGTCAAATTGATTGGAAAGGCTTGGGTATGGGGTGTGGGCCGGTCTTGGAGCGAGACATGAACCCAGCGATAGGTGACTTAAATGGGGATTTCGATGTGGATTCAATATATAACTTATTTAAGAATATTCTAAACAAAGCACAGGAACGTAGTATACCATACAAATTGAATAGATCGTATACTAATGACCCAAAGTGGATAACAAAGAATTTGAAGAACCTTATAGGTAAAAAGAGAGCTTGGTACAAAAGGATTAAAAATGGGGAGGTCACTTTAGAACAGGAATTCGTACAACTGGTTAGAAATGTTAAAAAAGAGATAAGGAAAGCAAAAAGAAACTATGAAGTTCGCATAGCAGGGCAAGCAAAGACAAATCCTAAAGGGTTTTTTCAGTTATATCGTACTAAGACTAGGGAAAGGATAGGTCCATTAAAAACTGAGACAGGTCAAATAACAGATAGTGATGAAGAGATGAGTAGTATTTTTAATAAATATTTTGTATCTGTATTTACTAAAGAAGAACTTAACAATATGCCTTCAGCCGAACAAGTCTATGTGGGTGGGGACGAGGACAGGTTGACGAGTTTAGCAGTTACCAGGGAGGATGTTCTTAAACAAATAGTAAAACTCAAACCAAACAAATCCCCAGGGCCGGATGAAGTGTTTGCTAGGGTGCTTAAAGAATGCAAAGAGGAGCTTTGTGACCCACTGTCAACCATATTTAATAAATCAATAGAGTCAGGCAGAGTGCCAGAGTTTTGGAAAGTTGCTAATGTGATACCAGTTTTTAAGAAAGGAGATAGATCACTTGCGTCTAACTATCGACCAATTAGCCTAACGTCTATTGTGGGAAAGTTACTCGAATCTATAATAGCAAATAAAATTCGTCTTCATCTTGAAAAACATAAATTAATAATTGAGTCGCAACATGGTTTTATAAATGGCCGTTCATGTTTAACAAATTTGTTATCTTTTTATTCTAGCATTGTTGAGGCAGTTGATAGTGGTAAGAATTGCGATGTTGTATACCTTGACTTTAGCAAAGCTTTTGATACAGTGCCACATGAAAGACAAATTAAAAAAATAGAGTCTCATGGTATTTCTCATCTTTTGGTCGCCATATTATAGAATGGATATAAATTCACTTGAACGTGTCCAGCGTAGGATGACTAAGTTAATTCCCCAAATTAGAAATCTTTCATATGAAGAAAGATTAACAAAGCTTAAGTTGCATTCACTGGAAAGGCGAAGAGTTAGGGGTGACATGATAGAGGTTTACAAGTGGATGAATGGACATAACCGGGGGGATATTAATAGGGTATTAAAAGTATCAACACAGGACAGAACACGAAACAATGGATATAAATTGGATAAGTTTAGATTTAGGAAAGACTTGGGTAAATACTGGTTCAGTAACAGGGTTGTTGATTTGTGGAACCAATTGCCGCGTAACATTGTGGAGGTGGGGTCCCTCGATTGTTTCAAGCACGGGTTGGACAAGTATATGAGTGGGATTGGGTGGTTATAGAATAGGAGCTGCCTCGTATGGGCCAATAGGCCTTCTGCAGTTACCTTTGTTCTTATGTTCTTATGTTATGTTCTTATGTATTGGGGGTGCTATATTAAGCTGGATTAGGGCATGGCTATACCAAAGGAAACAGAGAGTTAGTATAAATGGAATCAAGTCAGAGTGGGAAAATGTTGTAAGTGGAGTGCCTCAAGGCTCTGTCCTGGGACCTCTGTTGTTTATAATATATATAAATGATTTAGATTCAGGTTTGAGTAGCAACATTTGCAAATTTGCCGATGATACGAAAATCGGTAGGGAAATTAATTCGGAGGAGGACTCACTATCACTTCAAGTTGATCTAGATAGGGTTTTGAAATGGTCAAAGGATTGGCAGATGCAGTTTAATGCTGATAAATGTAAAGTTCTGAGGTTAGGTAATGATGATAGAGTTACAAGATACGAGCTAGATGGTGTTGTGATTGCGAAGTCGGATTGCGAAAGGGATCTGGGAGTTATGATTAGTAAGAATTTAAAACAAAAGGATCAATGCATAAATGTTCGTAATAAGGCAAATCGGACACTTGGATTTATTAATCGCAGCGTTAGTAACAAGACACCTGGTGTGGTTCTCAAGCTATATCTTGCTCTAGTTAGGCCCCATTTAGATTATGCAGTTCAGTTTTGGTCGCCATATTATAGAATGGATATAAATTCACTTGAACGTGTCCAGCGTAGGATGACTAAGTTAATTCCCCAAATTAGAAATCTTTCATATGAAGAAAGATTAACAAAGCTTAAGTTGCATTCACTGGAAAGGCGAAGAGTTAGGGGTGACATGATAGAGGTTTACAAGTGGATGAATGGACATAACCGGGGGGATATTAATAGGGTATTAAAAGTATCAACACAGGACAGAACACGAAACAATGGATATAAATTGGATAAGTTTAGATTTAGGAAAGACTTGGGTAAATACTGGTTCAGTAACAGGGTTGTTGATTTGTGGAACCAATTGCCGCGTAACATTGTGGAGGTGGGGTCCCTCGATTGTTTCAAGCACGAGTTGGACAAGTATATGAGTGGGATTGGGTGGTTATAGAATAGGAGCTGCCTCGTATGGGCCAATAGGCCTTCTGCAGTTACCTTTGTTCTTATGTTCTTATGTTCTTATGTATAGACATAATAAATATTGCCATTTGGCTATGTATTTATATGATATATAATAGAATACAGCATAAAACAAAATAAGAGGGGTGGTAGGAGAAGAAAAGATTAGTGTTCAGTGAGAATCCACAAGGTCTTCTCTGAATACTCTTTATTTTCTTCAAGGCTGTGGGTCCCTACAATTGCACCAGAGGTGGTACACTCCCCTATTATTATTTAAACAGGTGAGTACACACACGGTGTCAGCAAACTTAGCCTCCAAACACACACACAAATGGTATCAGCAAGCTTAGCCTCCAAACACACACACACAGAAAATGGGGACATTGAAACAGTTGATAAACTTGATTTCAAGAGAGAGAGGTCACTATGGGGAATTTCAAAATTTTGTTAATAAGTAATTGGGCAGACTTGTTGCTAGACAGGGAAGTAAATTAAATGTATGCCAAATTTTGCAAAATATACAATGAAGGCACACAAACATTCATACCAAAACAGAGATGCAGGGCCAGAAAACAGGATTGGTTCAACAGAAATTGAGAGAGGGCCACAGACCAAAAGACACAAAAATGGAATGAAAGACATTGAAAAACTACAAGCAGATGTCAACAAAGTTTTCGATTGGGCAGCAGAAAATAACATGATGTTTAACAGTGATAAATTTCAGGTACGGCAAAAATGAGGATCTGAAACATAATACAGGGTACAAAACACAATCGAATCTTCCCATAGAAGAAAAACAGCATGTCAAGGATTTGAAAATAATGATGTCCGACGATCTAACGTTTAGGGAGCATAACCAAGCAAATATTGCGTCAGCCAGAAAAATGATCGGATGGATTATGAGAAGTTTCAAATCCAGGGATCCCATCACAATGGTTGTACTCTTCAAGTCACTTATGCTGTCCCGTCTCGAATACTGCTCAGTATTCACTTTCCCCTTCAGAGCAGGAGAGATTGCTGAAATAGAGGGAATACAGAGAACATATACGGCACGCATAGACGAGATAAAACACCTAAATTATTGGGATCGTCTCAAAGCTCTCCAAATGTACTCTCTAGAACGGAGACGAGAGAGATACCAAATAATATACACATGGAAGATACTGGAGGGCCAGGTCCCAAATCTACACAGTAAAATAACAACGTACTGGAGTGAACGATATGGAAAAAAATGCAAGATTGAACCAGTGAAGAGCAGAGGTGCCACAGGCACAATCAGAGAGCACTGTATAAACATCAGAGGTCCGCGGTTGTTCAACGTCCTCTCAGCGACTATAAGAAATTTTGCCGGAACAACCGTGGACATCTTCAAGAGAAAACTGGACTGTTTTCTAAGAGAAGTTCCGGATCAGCCGGGCTGTGGTGAGTATGTGGCCCTGCGGGCCGCTCCAAGCAACAGCCTGGTGGACCAAACTCTCACAAGTCGAGCCTGGCCTCGGGCCGGGCTTGGGGAGTAGAAGAGCAGAACCCCATCAAGCAGGTATCAATATAGAAAGAAGGGAAACCCCCAATCATACCAGCGATACAAAGATGCGAGAAACAAATATACAGCAGTAAGGGGAGAGGCAGAAAGAAATTTTTAAAAAGGGATAATGGATAATTGTAAAACAGAACTGGGCCTATTCTACAAATTCATAAACAACAAATTGCAGGTAAAGGATAATATCCAGAGGTTGAAAATAGGAAACAGATTCACGGAAGATGATAATGCAATGTGTGAAACATTAAACGAAAAGCTCCAAAGTGTGTTTATACAAAATGAAATCTTAAGAGAACCAGACACAATAAGAATTTCTGAGAACATCATAGAGCGTATAGAGCTGTCTAGATATGAAGTGGAAAATATGCTAAAGGAGCTAAGTAAGAACAAAGCAGTTGGTTCAGATGGAGATTCACCATGGGTTCTGTGAGAATGTGCATCTGAGCTCAGCCTTCCACTTCACCTGATCTTTCAGGCATCCCTGTGTACAGGAGTCATAGCAAACATGTGGAAAAAGGCTAACATGGTTCCAATTTACAAAAGTGGCAACAGGGAAGACCCCACCCCCCCCCCCCCCCCTCAATTATAAACCTGAATGATTGACAAGTGTAACAGTGAAAAGATTGAAAAAAATAATAAAAACTAAATGGGTAGAACACCTGGAGAGAAATTATATAATATTACACAGACAGTACTGTTTTCGATCTGGAAGATCCTGTGTATCGAATTTACTGTTTCTATGATTGAGCCACAGAGATTTTAAAGGAAAAAGGTAGTTGGGTTGACTCCATCTATCTAGACATAAAAAAGGCTTTCGACAGAGTTCCACATAAGAGGTTGTTCTGGAAACTAGAAAATTTTGGATGGGTGACAGGTAAGCTTCTAACATGGCTGAAAAATGTTCTGACTGATAGAAAAATGAGGGCAGTAATCAGAGGCAATCGGACTGGAGAAGTGTCACAAGTGGAGTACCACAGTACATGCACCAGAAATGTTCATTGTCTACATAAATGATCTACCAGTTGGAATACAGAATTATATAAACATGTTTGCTGATGATGCTAAGATAATGGGATGGATAAGAAATTCAGATGATTGTCATGCCTTTCAAGAAGACCTGGACAAAATAAGTATATGGAGCACCACTTGACAAATGAAATTTAATGTGAATAAATGCCATGTTATGGAATGTGGAATAGAACATAGATCCCACACAACCTATAGATTATGTGAGAAATCTTTATATAATTCTGATAAAGAAAGAGGTCTAGGGTTGATTGTAGATAGAAAACTATCACTTGAGGCCCACATAAAGAACGTTGTGTGAGGAGCCTATGCCACGCTTTCTAACTTCAGAATTTCGTTTAAATACATGGATGGCGAAATACTAAAAAAATTGTTCACGAGTTTTGTTCGGCCAAGGCTAGAATATGCAGCGGTTGTGTGGTGCCCATATCTTAAGAAGTACATCAA